>NW_015112903.1:335437-370371 GCF_001443285.1 Poecilia latipinna
GAAAGGCAGTGGTTTTTTTTTTTTTTTTTTTTTTTTTTTTGCTGGCACTAATTCATTGGAATAAAACATTTTGTTGGTAATATTGTTTGCGTGCAGGAAAATATCAAAGATAAGATTCATAATCCAATCTTGTTCCAGATGTGGACAAATATGTTGTACATTTAGTTAAGAGGTGTGTATAGCATGGAAATAAATACTTTTATTGTAAACGTATGATGTCAAACTGAAAGGTTAGAGAAAAAAAAACAACTTTAGGCAAACAGGAAGTCAAGGAAAACTAGAAGTTCACAAAAACAATTAGAAAGTAAAATTGCTCTAGCTACATTTCTTTCAAATGTTTGATATGGGCTGCAATTTTATGTGTGAATATTTATGTACTTGTTCAATATAAAGTATTTCTGTGTGCTTACATGAGAAAACTACGGCTTAGTTGATGAAAATCTTTCTTTTCTGCCTCACGATGTTTGTTTTCGCTTGTTAATCCTGGAAAAGTCTTCACATCCTCCTCCTGTTTGTGTTTCCTGCTTCCAGTTTTCATGAATGCAGCGATCCCGATTGCAGCTGTGCTGACGGTGAGTTTTCCTGCTAATTCGCTTTCAATTAACTTTCTGTTTGCCCTGCTTCGTACTTTACTTGGTGGCCGGTTCTTAGTGTTGTGTATTTACCCCGCTGCGAAGCACGGACAGCCCCTGGATGTCGGGAAGCGTTTCAGAGGGCGACTTGACAGCAACACACTAAATCCTTCCTGTATTAATAGAAGTCCTTCAAGGCTGCTGACTTGGGCTGTTAAAGAAAATCAGAAAAGACAGACACCCCCGAGCAGGGAGGGCGACTCTGAGGGACGCACGTAGACAAACGATCCGTCTCTGATTCGATCCTCCTTCAACACTTTGACAGCAGATCAGTTTGTCCCTGAGACGTTTTGCCTTGAACTGGTCACACCTCACTGTCAGCTTCAAGGAAGTGAGATGTTTTATTTCAGACTAACCTTAGGCAATCTGCTCATTCTGCAGACGTTTGTGGTTCACGTCCACATTTCAGAGGACGCTGACCTGTCCCCAGCCGTGGCCTTCGCCTCCCTGTCTCTCTTCCACATCCTGGTCACCCCGCTCTTCCTCCTCTCCAGCGTGGTGCGCTCCACCGTCAAGGCCCTCGTCAGGTGAGACGCGCCGATGAGCCTATTTATTCATGTGGTTTAAGCATTTATCAGTAATAAATGTCTGTGGTTGGTTTTGCTACAGGCGCAGCTAGTGCTGAAAAACAACCTGATTAGATGAAGCACTTGACCTTTTCCCCGCAGCAGACGGAGCTGCTTCGTTATTGGATCCTGGGAATAACACCATCACTTTTCTGCCATTTTGTTTCGATGACCCTACGATTTATTCATTTCAGCCGAGAGCTTTTACAATTACTTTGACACCCGTAGCATCGTTTGCGATCAGGCTGCAGATGTCTGTCCGTCCTCCACCAGTCTCTAATCATGTCATAGAGCTCTGCTCATTACGCCCAGCTGTAGGCAGGTCTTTGTCTAGAGGAAATTGAGGATATTAAATCCATTTCTAAGCCTACATGCTTTTATTGTCAAAGAAAATCAGCTGAAAAGATGTCTTGATACTCTGCACTGCTTTGTTGTAGTATTTATTCATCCATTTTACTACCACAAACCTCAGTTTATCTTATTTTGCACAAAGCACAGCTTAGTCGGGAAGTAGAAAAAGTTATCTTTCAGTCTGTTATACTATGGTTCCACTAAATAAAACATGTTGTCTAAATTGTCTAATTACTAAGCAGATCTCACTGTAAATACTAATAATTAGTGAAGTCATTAGAAGTTAACTGGTTGATACATTTGAGATAAACGGTCCAGTCCTTCATGTGAAGGACTGACCGGCTTTAGTGAAGGACATTTATCTGAAAAGCAGCCAAAAGCCATGTGTGGTAACTTTGGAGGAGCTGCAGAGATCCACAGCTCAGGCTGGAGAACAGGACAGCTATTATTTGTGAACAGAAATCCTTGACGCCCGTCAAAGAAGTCTGGCTTTTACTGACTGTTTTAAATTCATAGTCCTCATACTTCCTAGCTTATTGGGATTAGAAAAATCCCAATAAACTACATTGAAGTTTGTGGTTTCAGTGTGACAAAATTTGGAAGAGGTTCAAGGGTTATAAATACTTTTCCAAGGCGCTTTGAGCAGCACAAAATCATGACCCAGAAAGCAAAACGTGTCAAACCGAATGTGAAAGTAGAAAAGCTTATTTTCTTGAAGTGCTTTAAGGAAGTCTGAGCACACACACTTGAATCGAGTGAGAAACACCGAGGTAGTAATAGGGACACTTTGCTTTCAGAACTGTTTCCTCCAACCGTGCTGCTGGGAAATGATGAGAGATTGGAGAGTTCTGCAAAAACTGCCGTTATCACATATTGCACACATTTCTCCTTCAGATATGTCACATCACTGGTGTGCACCAGTATCACTAGAGGACCTTATTTTGCAGAGAGTGGGCGGGGAAGCTGCCCGCGATCCTCAGAGACTCTTATTTTAAGGACAGAGAAATGTGGCACAAGTAAACTGTGTCAGGAAAAAAAAAAATCTCCTCACTATTATGGCTTGCCTTTGCATAAATGCGATAGAAATACTTATTTAAGCAGGAATAAAAAAACAAAACGGTCCTGATGAAAACATGATAAGAATGCTACTATTACTGCATAACCCAGTATTTGATGATTGGTGATGTTCTTGCAATCTGTGAGGCTCATCTCGTGCTGTACTGTTATAAAACTGATGTGCTTGTCATGTTTACTGTGTGCAAAATTGAACAAATTAGTTTTAATTGAGTAATTGAGTTTGATTACTGGTGTGTTATGCATTTATGTGACATTTAGCTGCAGAAAGGAAGGATTTCCAGGAAAGACGCCAAGATATGTGAGTGTCTCAGGCAGAGAAAGAGAAAAACTCATGAGGGCTTATTCACTATGAACTACTGACTCACCTCAAGTCGGTTTTTCTTTTTCATGAGACCCGATTAGAATCGGGACTCTACGCAGATGAAGAGAGCAGTCTTTGTGTTATTATTTCTCCATCAATTCTCACTTTGATGCTCGTTGTTTTTCAGTGTTCAGAAGCTGAGCGAGTTTTTCTCAAGCGATGAGATCGGAGAAGAACAGGAGCCCAAAGCGACCGTGTCGTCTGGCTGCAGTAACCACAACCAGAACAGATACCAGGCAGTGGTGGGTAAATCCAAACCTGGCTGTCTGTGCCGTGGAAACAAGGGGGGAAACACTTGATTCGCTGTTTCTTCTGTTCTGCTCTGCCTGAGCTGAGTTATTTAGCTCTGATTGTTGTCTTCTTCCTCCACCCGACCGCTACCTTTGACCATTAACCCCCCTATTCACTCTGGTTATCATACAACCCTCGTCTAGTCATCCTCTAAGCCTTTCCCTTCGTCGTCCTCCTCCTTTTTGTCCCGATACTTCCAGCCACTGAAGGTGGTGAACCGGAAGCGCCCTCCGCGGGACGAGTGGAACAACTACAGCTCGCAGGGCGACCAGGAGGGCGACGGGCCTTCTCAGGAGGTGGACCAAGACATCTGCATCAAGGTGAGGCTGATGAGTCCCACCTGAGCTGGTCAGGAACAAGTCCCGGCTCGTTGCAGAGGGTTAAGATGACGGGTGCAAGAGCGTGAAAACCTCTATAGGTTGAGCTTTTGTTAAAGGTCAGCTGTTGGACAGTGTGCAGTTCAATGAAATAAAATGAGTTGAAGGTGTTTTTATCTGGTTTTTCACTGCTAACGATGACCTTTAGAGATTTCCCTGCATGAGAAGAAGTAGCCCTATAGGAAATGTCTGTGCTGAAATGATATATTGTACATTATTTTTGCCATAGATCTGCAACCTTCACAATCCAAAATGACATGTTTGCCCTCAGTCAGCTAAAGAAAGTTCATTTAGAGACACAACTTTTACATCATTTCTTTTAAAACAACTCATTATTTGCTGCTCCCCCACCCTCATTTTACTTCTTATGATTTTATTTTTAACAATTCTGATATTTTTCTGTCTATCTCGATATCATCATGATTCCAAACACTTTATAGCTCACCTCTCATAGCTGCATATGTAAAAAAAACAACAACAAAAAAACTGTTTCTCAGGATGTAAAATCTCTGTGTTTCCATGTATCTTTATTTTACTGCAAACCAATCAGGCTCCAACTGTTTACTTCATCATTTTCTTTGCAGGTTTTGTGCTGCTGCTTGTTTTGCTGAATGGTGCTCCAGAAAATGTGTTTAGTTTTTGTTTCTCACCAGATGCATCAGCAGAATCGTCAGGTTTCTGAAAGGAGCAGCTCAATGGCTGTAGCTCTTCAAAACTGAACTAATTGGCCTCAAGTGTCTCATCAAAGCATGTTCTGCACATTTAAAAAAAATTGCTTTATGATTGGCTTCTCTTCAGCGGCCTTGTCAAATTCAGAAATTTGCCTGAGAAAAGTATTTTAGATACATTTAAACTGCTGTGAGTTTTGGTTTCTTATGAAACACAGATTTATTTATTATTATTATTATTTTTTTTACATGTTTTTTTATCTCGACTTCTGAACTGTTTTCAGATAACTAGTGGTTATTTCACCTGGACAGATGGACCACCAACACTGTCCGATGTGGACATTAAGATTCCCTTTGGTAAGCATCAAGTAATAAAAGAACAGAGCACCTATAATACATTCTTCCAGTTTTTCTCTTAAAAAAGTTTCTTGTTAATTTGCAGTAAAACTGTTCCTCTGATGATCTTTTGCCAGGAAAGCTGACGATGATTGTGGGTCAGGTAGGCTGTGGGAAGTCATCTCTACTGCTGGCAGCACTGGGAGAAATGCAGAGAGTCTCTGGAACGGTCATCTGGAACAGGTTTGATTTATATTTTTCTATTTGCTTATTTATTTGCTGTAAAGGAGCTTCTTGTTGTATTTTTTGTGCAGCAATAAATTCTATGCTCCTGACGTAGCAATTAATTCGCCTCGCAAGGACTCCCTTGCCGTGACACAGCGATATAGAGAATTGGACTTTTAGGGTAATGCAACGCAGCTGATTTAGCGACTTGTATTTTTCATGGTTGGAGGTACAGACGCAGAGCAGTGTGGGGACTGCTTTATGCACCACTGACCCAAATTTCAGCCAGCTGCTCCGGGGAAGAAAAGCTAAGCGGCTCCTGTTCCTGCAGGACCACGCCACAGTAATCTTCTGCTCCATTTCTTCTCACCTTTAAAACATCAGCTGCATTAAAGATGTGCCAAATTTACACAAAATTTCCATCTCAAAATCTTTTTGGCTCCTTTAAGTTAAGCTAACACTGATTTATTATTTGTTACTAAGTTGGTAGTTCAGAAAATATGTAACCATAGAAAATGATTTCCACATTAAAAATTGTTTTTATTGGTTTATTCTAACCTCCTAGTTTTGTGAGTAAACTGAATTTGGGGTGTTCATTTACTGTACACCAAAATCTGCTCAATAAACCAAAAATAAATAAATAAAAAAAATACTTGAAATACATCACTCCTACATCCTGCTTTACCCAGATTCACTACAGCGCATTATCCTTGCACAGTAGCCGGCAGATCCGTTTTCTACTGCACCATTTACTTTCCGCTGTAAGCCTCCAGCTCTGTGCAAAATGGATGTTTGGGTTTTTGTTCGAACATGTTCCAATTTTAAGCACACAGCTGACCGGGAAAAATGTTAATCTTTTGCTTCACAAAAGATGATTATTTAAATTCTTGAAGGAGTTTTAAGATCCTTCCTACTGTTTCAGCTGACAGCTCTGTTGTCGGAGCCATGTTTCCCGTCAGTCAGACAGCTGCAACAACTCATTAAAGTCTCCAAGTAGTCACTCAACTCCGGATGCATTTTGCATATTTAGAGTCAGTCAGGTATTTGTGCTAATCTTAAAAATGACTCAGCCTTTTTTTTTTTTTCCTGTCTTTATTTGATCTAAAATCCCCTCTAGTTTTGGATAAAATCCTACTAGATCCTGAGCTGATGTGCAGCTTTCTAGGAAAGAGTTATTGTTGTCACACAGTAAGTGGATATTTTCTCTGTTGTCTCGGAGTCTTTTCGCCTACACACAGAGAGGCAGACAGAGGTAATGAGATCATCTGTCGGGGCTGTGAGAAGAGCTGGACTCACGCTGAGCGGTCCAGGCTTAGAGGGAAAAAGTGACAACGAATGTCCCTGAACTGTCAAAACAAGTAGCTTAATAATAGGCCTCACTTGTTCCACTACAGGACGGATTCCTTCCGGTAAGAAGCTTCTGTTTCGCTGAGTTTTTTTTTTCTTTGCTGTGTAAGCATTTTATTTATTTCTTTTTTAAATGTTAAATAAAAAAATAAAAAAAGACAGAACAGGTTTGGTTTTTCACCAATCAGACTCATTTAATTCCTTTTTCCGCCACACAGTGAATAACTTACTACTGCAAAAGCAAAGAAATGCACTCAGGACAAAGACCCTAATTAGTGCAGATCATTAAAGTCTTTTGACCAGGATGGTCAAATAGATGGCATGGTGAGGAAAGAATAACACAAAATACTAAAGCAGCCAGGAAACTAATGCATCAATGTGAACATATATATTTCTATTCAGGTGTATACTGTTGTTTAGTAAGTAACAAAGTGGCTTAAAGACTTTGAAGTCAATATTTTGGAGATGCCATAGCAAATAATAACAAATAATCTGAGATGAAAATGTGTGTAAGCCAGGAGACTGACTTGTTCTCATATGATGTGTTTCAAGAAATCGGCTAAAACTTCAGCAAGCTATTGGAGGAAGCTTGTAAAAAGATACCCACAATGAAAAGCAATTCTGCCAAACACTAAAGAAATGTATGTAATCTAAAAATGACTTTTGTTGTTCAGGCATTTTGACAAATGAAACTAATTTTGATAATCCTCCTAAAACACAAATAATTGATCTCATTTCAGTAAGTAAAAGACATTTAATTTTGGTATCTGTGGACTATTTCTGAATAAATGTTTATCTTGCTTTAGATGTGTATGCAGTTCAAGTATTTCTTAGTTTCATTTCAACATAAACCCAGAGGATAATGATAAACAGAGTTCATATCAATTAGCTCGGCTTAAAGTGAACTCCTGTCTGTCCTGGAAAAAGTCCAGAGTCGTCCTTGCTGCTGAATTTCTCTTCGGCTCTCTCAATTATGCAGCTTTCAGTCTCCATTTGTCACAGAAGTTTAGGGTTTTCTGATTATAGCTGCTGTTGGCAGGCAGCTAAACTCACTCACTCACTCCAGCTGCTCCGGAGCCAGAATCACATTGGCACAATCTCTGATGTTGGCTTGGGTCAAACGGCCCCTGGATCATGTGTCCTTGGGAGGCTGAGGAGCAGCAGTCGTGACTCCTGGCATCTCGAGACACACACGATGAGGAGTTTTGCCTGCGTGTGTGTTTCCCTCACATTTGCTGTTGTTATGCAGCGCTATAGTCAAAAACATTAAAGCTTGGATGAGCAGCTACGCCTCAAAGGAAGAGTTGGGCTTTGAGCCGTCGATGCTACATAAATTATGGACAGCTTTCTCTTTATTCAGCTCAGAACTGAAGGCAGCAATAACAAAGTGCTGAGATTAGAAACGCTAATAAAGTGAAAGGCAGTGGAGGATAAATAAGACGGACTTCTTGAGCCTGGCAGGGGGAGACGTATTAGTAATCAGGGGGTGAGTCTGCAGGGCTGTCAGGTCCATAATGATGCTCTCATTGACCGGTTTGGAAAGGAGTTGTGATTGTGACTCAGCTGTAATGACCGCGCTGATGGTGTTCATGAGTCGATTGCCCGGGTCTGTCCTCCCGGGGGCTTTAGAAGTTTGTTTTATTGATAATTTACTCACTAAAGGGACATTTATAATCCCAAGTGCTGTTCAAGATCATTGGTGATGCTTTCAGCTACATCAGATGAAAAATGCTGAATTTTTTTTTTTAACATTTACTCTTGACATTTGAAAACAAATAGCTTTCTTAGTTTGGACATGATGAAACATTTGAGCCTTGATAAATGTCAGCCCTCATTTACTCCCTGAAAACATCTAAACCTGTGAATAAGCATTGCAAGAAACCAGCCTGAGCTTTGGTCTTTTCCTGGCTGCAACGGCGGACTGTGACTTTATCAAGTCAGCGGTAATCACAGTAGTAAACTCCTGATGCAGCTGCATGACTACATGATCAAATGCAACGTGTGCTGTGTATTTATTTGCGCACCTTCGTTGAATAAAGTATAGTTAATGAGTTGTCGAGGCGGGTCACTTGGAATCTCGGATTCAAACATAATCATATGTTGTTGCAAACAGATCTGTAATTTCTCATCTGATGCCTCCTTCTAGTTGTTCCCCTGCTTACTTCGCTTCTGCTCCTAATAAATGAAACAATGTCTTTTTCTGGGATTTCTGCTTCTTTAAAGTGGACAATTGCTTGCATCTATAATTTACTTTTCAGCACAGACCTACATGTCTTACATCCTATGTAAGATGTTGCTCAGGTCTTCCAAAGAGAACTGTCAGTTCACTTCTTGCACATTTGTTTAAGGTAATTTAACTTTCCAACTTTTCCATCACAACCCATGAACCAACCCTCGTATCTTTCCAAATACTCGACAGATAAATCCTGATCTTGAGTCTGTTTTACTTAAGGATTAAACACCACAAGGAGGGAACTGGATTGCCCTCTAACGCCACTTTAAGTCTTAATGATGTGTTTCAAACTGCGGGAATCGCCTCTGAAGATTAGTTTCTCACTGCTGATTGAAAGTGGGAAGCAGGACTCCCTCACATGTTTGTCCTTCTGAGATTACGCCCCCAATCCTCCAAGGTGTTGATTAGAGTAAATCAGCAATCTTTTTCTACGCTTCAATCAGACATGAACATGATTAAACATGCCGTTACAATGGCTGCAGGATGGAAAACACTCAGATGTTCCCGCGAGGCATCAAGTTCCTTTAAGTGATTTGTGGTGAAGAGACTTGATAATATTATTGCTTGAAGTGTTTTTCTACAGACTTTCAGTATTGTTTTTATCTGTGGGTTCTCCATATTTTTGTTGCCTTTGCAAATATATTGCTAAGAGTAAAATCTGTAAAGGCATCATTATTCTTTATTCATATGCACAGAATCACTTCTGTCTGCACAATAATGTTTTGATTTATGAGGAGATGTATTAGTTGTTTAGACAGTAGGTAGCAGTTTCATTTCTATTTTCGGAGTGTTTAAAATGTACTTTTTTTTTTGTTTCGATAATATTTATCAAATTTCTATTAAATGCCTTATTGAGCCAGACGCTAATGTTCAGTGGAAAGTCCTTGTGGGTGAATATAACCAAACTGTTTGTTGACCCATTCCCTTCTCTTTCTTCTGACACAGCATGTAACAGCTGTGTTTTTACACGTTCAAGAGCAAACTATCAGATCCTCTTAAATGTCAGCCTCCACCTCTCCCCTCCCCAACGAGTGTTTGTTACTCTAGCTGCTGCAGTAATAAAAAAAATAAAAAAACGGCAGTAAAATCGTCCTTCACCTTCCAGCCATCCACAGATGTGACTGAAGTCACCTTGTCAGGACGAGGTGTCAACCGAACATATAAATACACCACAGCTGCAACTGAGCAAAGCCCGTGTGTACAGTTTACTCTGGACTGTGGAGTAACATTAACAGTTGCAGTTTCCTTGTGTCTCCATCTTCCCAAATCATGAAAAGTAAAACCATAAATTAAACCCAAACTTCTCTTTTTGTTCTCTGTTTTTATTTGCAGCATGCCCATCCTCAAATCTGAAGGAGATGAAAGGTAAGCCAGACCCGCCAAACCCAAACACGAAAGCCAAAACACTGCGATGTATTTTTAGTTGGTGCCGTAGAGAACATTTTCTGCCGCTCTCAGGCTGACTCAAATGCACTAAAAATATTTGCAGGCTGGATTTCTGAAACACTCAAGCTGTTGTATGCTCAGTAAGTCTGTACTGGACTCGTTTTGATGGGAAAGATAAATGCCTGAGCCGTTGTGCTGAAACAATAACGTTAAGCATAAATCAATGTTTTAAATAAAGCTTTGGTGACAGCTGTTCTCCAGCGGACGGCTGTGTGAGGGTTATTCCAGCACCCGTTTGATAAATGTTTCTATTTGTAACTCAACATGTCATTCGCTGCTTTCAGCTCCAGAATTACATCCACAGTCAGATTTACGTGATTGAGTCAGTGACTTGTTTCTTTCTGCCTTTCCTTTGGACGATGCACAAAAACATCATATTCAGATGGCATAAATTTATCTGATGACCTTTTATGCGTTCTGTACATGTTAATGTCTTTTAAGCTGTGATGGATGAGTGAGAAAGATAACTGGCTTTAAATCGACTTAAAAAACCAAACAGAACAACATATATGTGCATGTCAATAAATTTCAGTATCAGATTTATTTCAGTAATTAAGATCAAAAAGTAATGTATCTTCATGATTGAAGGCACACAGGATGACATATTTTAAGAATTTATTTTTTTATTTTTCATGAAAAAGATGAAAAAAATTAAAAGATTCCATTCTGCCTTATTTTGAATATTACATGTGTCCCAGAAAAACAAATAACGCAAACGACTTAAGTTCATTTTTACAGTTGTGTTATAACCTAAAACAGATGCAGAAACCGAAAATGGTATTTGGAAAATAAAGAGATTTGTCTTCTTAATAAAATACCTATGAATCAAATATTGAATATCTTTGAAACTAAAGGTTGACAATTGGACTAGGTCAAAGGTCAAATTAAAGTAAACGTCATAATAATACTGTTCATTAACATAAAGAATATTTTTTCTGGATTACTGGTAGCTGGGTTCGACTTTTGCCTCTACTGAGCCAAAACGTGCCAAGCCAGCGTGAACCTGACATCCCCACCAATCAGACAGACTTGTTGGAAAAAGCTTTGTATTTTTGTCCACCATCAGAAACACATTATTTAGTGGAGACAGGAAGAGCAGGAATACCAGCAAGCATGAAGCTCAGAGCTGCGGTTAGCGCTCTAATCTCGTCTTCTGGAATCAGATCTTCTGAGAACTCTCTGAGTCCGAGCAGGTTGACGCTAATTTCCGTATCAGCAAATTACAGGAAGATGAACAGGATGAGGGCGTTATTTCTTTTAGGAAGGATAAGATTACTGTTAATGGTAGATGTGTTCATGTGGAGCAGACGTCTGCCTGTTTGCTTTTGGGCCGCCGAGCAGTGACGTGATTGCCAGGGCGAGGAGAGAGAAAACGGGCCTACGTGCGTGTTTGTTCTATGTTAATCATTGCAGAAACACGGTGAGGTCGATGATCTATTGTCTGCCTAACGTTTCGATGTTGCCGTGTGTTTGACATTTTCCCCGCAGTCCCACAGACAGAGATGCGGCGGCAGGGGACCAAGACATCAGGTGAGTCCAGACGTGACGGCCCGTCCTCATGGAGACACATCATGATTAAAAGCTGAAAGCGCGCACTCAGTCTTATCTGGAAATCCACCAGCTGTTCTCGTTGCATGCCTACTTGGCCCTGACCCTTAGCTACATATTGACAGCACAAACACACCGCGGCCTCTAATGATCCCCGGACTACTTGCTTAAGGACTGGAGACGTCTCAAAGCAGTGTCAGCCTCTGAGGTTGAGGAGTCTCTGTGATGCAGAGATTTAGACAAACTCCTGGATCTCAACCCATGTGTGAAACAAGAGGCCCATTAAGCAGTAAAAATGTAGACATGGAGAGATTATCCTGTTTGTTTAATAACTCGGTGTGTTCACTGAATCTGTGGCAGGAAAAGGTGCCCTGTGGCCTACGCTTCCCAGAAGCCCTGGCTGCTGAACTCCTCTGTGGTGGAGAACATCACCTTTGAGATGCCAATGATAAAATCAAGGTAAACTCTTACCTGCAATTAGAGGTTAATTGCTGTGTTTTTTTTTTTTTTGCCAGTTTTTATCCTATTGGTTGCACGGTTCATAAGAGCAAATTGCTTCAAAGATCACCAACGAGGCCATTAGTGGAGTCCTGCAGTGTTCGTTATCCTTATTGGCCAAACCTTTGGGTATTTTATCCATTTATTAGTGAGCTAATTAAAGCTAATTCAGTGCTGCTTACAAGCGCACGCAAATTAACACTTTCAGAACTGCCGTTTTCTGTGAAGCTTGTACTGAACGTAAATGGAGAACTTAGACACATCGCAGCTCAGCAAAAACCAGGAATTCAAATCGGAATTACTGGATTTTCCCTAATTGGGGTTAAAGTTTACACCAAAATCTGCATAGATTAAAGATTTCAGGCGACGTGTTGTTTCAGTGAAAACCATTTCATTCTGAGAAGTTGCAACTTACTTAAAGAGAGCATTTTGCAGTCATATGTAGCATTGTTTGTGCATTGAAGGATTATATTTAGACCCCCAGTTTTCAGCTGTGTAGTTGCACTTCATTAAGTATTCTGATCATTTAATGCTGCTGGTTCTTCACACCTGAGACCACAATTTAAGCATTAGTGATAACAGTGTCAGAGGTGGACTCATTAATCACTGCCTGAGTATTTATTATGACCTATTAGCTGCCATGTCGAGATGTTAAATGAAAATACAGCCTCTGTTGTCCCAGCAGCCCGTTCACAAAATTGAAAGTGCTGATCCCTGATTGAACTAAAGTTACTGTTCGACCTGACAGTAAAACACTTTGAGAGAGCATCATTTGATTTTACGGAGGGTGTGTAATTCAACCTCGTCTCTTTAAATCACTCCCGGCACAACAACACATGCTGTGAAACACCTGTGCCTCCAAAACCAAAAAAACACACAGCATTGCTAGCGCACAGTCAAGCCCACACTCATGAATTTCACAGCGAATGGTTGGTTTGAAAGGCTGCTTTCTTGATCTTATGGCAACAGCCTGACTCTCTGCAGGTCTAATGGAGTGTTAATCATTTTCCCTTCCTTTCATATAGCACTAATGGCCCTGTGAGCTTTGTTGTTGTGGATTTGTTCTGTGAAACAAAGCCTCCTGTTGCTTTGCCGCTAACATTTTTGTCATGCTGTTTGGAGAAATACAGACAAGCCGTGTGCCGCTGCAGCAGGCGTTTCTGCACGTTTGTGTTTCTCGTGGCGATGATGGGTGTCATCTTCACTGCCAGCTGCAACATGCAGTCGTTGGTTTGTGTGGTTCTGTGGATAAGCTACTGTTTTGCAATGACCTTCCACCTACTGAACTTAAAAACCTGATGCTCATTCAGCTGAAACTCGACATTTATATACACTGTAAAATCTACATTTTCATCACAGAATGACATTAAAACAGATTAAGCAACTAGTGATCACTATGAGAGTTTTAGACCTAAAATTAGGCTGTAAAACCAATTTTGTTGAAGTGTAATTATTTTTGATTAATGTTGGAAAATCGACAGAGATCATTTTCTGCTTCTTTTTAATGTAGCAGAGATCACTCTAATAAAGGTCAACATTTCATTTTAGGATTATGAGACGGAGTGGTTTATAACCCGGAAGAAACATATTTGTGTTTTATAAATAATTATTATTATTGAAGGTTTTTGTGGCTCTATTGGTCTTTATTCATTAGCACTAAATGGACCGGGAATCGAACCGGAGACACCTTTGCATTATGGTGTGCCTGCTCTGCCACTGAGCTGTGCTGCAACCCATTATACAAATTATCTAATTGATTTTGAATTAATGTCTTAATTGATCATTACGTTAGTGTGGCCATTTGTTCCTGTTAACGCAGCCAGATCAGACTCTTGGCACACAGATCTGCTTTGTCTTAAACTTAATTAAAATTGAACACGTCTTGCAGTGAATCTAAAGGAGTCCTCCTGACTCTGTTTTGCAACAGAATCGACAAATAATTCTTGCTCTAGAAACAAAGCTGCTCTCCTAAAGCTAAAGCACTGATTTCATGATGCATCAGTTTGTTTTTTTTGGGTCATGGAGTTATGTCATTGTAGCCCTCATACGGCTCCATTCGATTGGGCTAATGCACATCATGTAAAAGATGACTGCATTTGATAAACAATGTGGGCTGCAAGGTTTAGTAATTGCATTTTAAATTCAAATTATATTAATGGACAGCTCCTCTGCTTTCTGTGTGGAGCTGAAATCGACTCGATTGACCTCTTCATCTCGCAGCCGCTGCCGTTTCCGCTGTTTTTGCTTTCGCTTCAGGTTGGGTTGTGGTCTGCATACCTAGCCGCAGCTGGTATGTAAAAATCATTGAAATGACAGCTGGAGAGCACAGCTAAAGAAAGCAGCAGCGTTGTTTCTGTCTGCCAGCTGATTTCTGCCCTCATTTGTATTCTGCGTTTGCAGATACAAAGCCGTCATCGAGGCCTGCTCCCTTCAGCCTGACATCGACATCCTTCCACAAGGAGACCAGACAGAGATCGGTGAGCGGGTCAGTACCACCTGGAGTATTCTGTACATATTACATAAGTCCTCAAGTCATTTTTCATCATTACTGTGCAGCAAGGCTTTGATTTTTCTGCTTGCATGGAGCTGGACTGACCTCATTTAGTCAAAGCACTGTTCTGCTGCAATTTCTTTTTTGTGCGCTTCTAATGATGGAAATAAATCATTATCTCCTTTGTTTTTTTGTTTCATATTCATATTAACTGTTACCAAAAGCCTTTGGGTTGCTATTTTTTCCTATCTTCTTGTGCAGGGTATCATCTTATCAGGAGGACAGAAACAGCGGATCAGCGTGGCCAGAGCCTTGTACCAGCAGACCAACGTTGTCTTTCTGGTGAGTCTGTACAGACACACAGCAGAGAGGGTTTTATCAAGAGAGTCACTTTGGTTGATTGGTTTGATATTTCAGCATTCGGTCAGACGTGATTCTATTTCTGAAACTGTCCTGCATAACAAAAATAGCAGCATACACCTTCAGCTCAGAGCAGATGACTCTGAGATGTCAGATCCTGATGGATTTTAGTCTTTTAGGACATATTTGTTTCATGTGACTTATTTCCCCCCTCTGCCCCCCAACACACACACTCACAATCTATTTTGCTTGGTTCCTAACATGTGAAAGTGTGTAAAATGAATGTTTTGCACCTCTTGCAAAATGTAGGGAGAATCACTACGTTTTACCCTGACCTGAGCAACATGTTGTTTCTTTTTTGTCCACTCATAGAAATAAAAGCGGGGGAAAAACGCATACAAAACATATATCTTAAGGTATTTTCATGTGTAAGAATGGCCCAATAAAAGTGCTGAGTACAGTACAAACTGAGTTTTATTTACTTTTCCTCCACTTTTCATGAACCCCTCTGTGCATCACACTAAAACACTGACAAATGTGAGAAAGTCAAAGTGGTATTAACTCTCTTGCAAGGTACTAATTTGTGTCATGTTGGAGGTGAAAAAACTTTTGAAATCATTTCTCCTTCTCATTTTTCCCACATCCCAAAAGCCTCAGAGCTGTGCAGACGTTTAGCGTTCCACTGTTTGTTCTGACACACGGTTGTTTTCTTGCACTTTGAAACGTCTGCTTATATATTTTTAGGATGACCCATTTTCTGCTTTAGACATCCACCTGAGTGACCATCTGATGCAGGACGGCATCCTGAAGCTGCTGAGGGAGGAGAAGAGGACGGTGGTGCTGGTCACACACAAACTGCAGTATCTGCCACACGCAGACTGGGTAGGACCACTCGGTCTGGCTTCCTTCACTCAAACATTTTGTTGACGCTTCATCACCAAGACGTCTCTAAAGTGCACACATGTATTCTGTGGCTGCGCTTCTTCACGTCAGATTATCGCCATGAAAGACAGGACGATCCAGACTGAAGGGACTCTGAAGGATATCCAGAACTCTGAACCAGAACTGTTCAGGCAGTGGAAGACCTTGATGCACAGGCAGGACCGGGAGTTTGAGACGGTGATTAATGACCTGCACTTACAGTATTAATGAGTTTTTAATGACTCCGAGTCAGCATTTAGTGAGACACCGCTTCTTTTAATTTGAGAAATTTCTGAGCAGGCCACTCTAGGAGCTTCAAGAGAGCATTAGATAAGTGCTTTTATTAGGAAAAATATATCCAGTCCGGGTCAGAAGTTTATTATCACTGGTAAGATTGTTTTTTCACAGTGGACTGATTGTACAGCAAACAGAAGTAGAAAAATAAAAAAAAATATATGTTTTTTATTTAAACCTGATCATACATGCAGGTTAAGATTCATACACACGCATGGACATTTGGGTAAACGCCGTCAACGAGGTTTCTGAGTGAATATCTGGTCTGTCATCTCAGATGGATTGGTTTTCTTTTGTGCCACAGATGCAACTTTTAAGCACATTAACCACATTTCCAGCAGGACGACATGCAGGTCATTCCAGCAGACTGCTGTTATCTTGATTTGTCCATTTCAAAGCCAGTGCTAATACGTAATTGGGATCATTGTCCTGTTGGAACTCCAATTAAGTATAGAAAATTGGTCAGAATAACCCAAAACAATCCATAAACCAGCACAGTTTGACAGGAGAGGGATCCAGAGGACGCTGGCCAGTACAACAAACCTTCAAGTTGGACTGAAGTCCTTTAACCTTCCCTCAAAACAACAACTAGATGACTGAAACATATTTTAGTGTTCTAACATTACCAAATACAAATTCACAGTAAATTGCAATCACATGCATCAAAATCAGGTAAATGTTGATTATTCAAAACATGAAATCCATATGGCAGTCATGCCCATGATAAGATGTAAACCTTCCTTGGAACTGTGCATAGAACCATTCCTGAACCTGTTTTTTTTTTTGTTTTTTTTAGGAAACTGTGGCAGAGAACATGACGAATCTGGAGAGGAAAAACCTGCGAAGGGCCATGTACTCCAGAGAAGCTCTGAGGACGGAGGAGGACGAGGAAGGTGAGAGGAGACGGGGGAAACAAACCAGCTGGAGCAAATTTATGCGTGACTGCAGTCTGAGCTTCTCTGATTTCATCCTGGCTGATAATATGCAGGATGACATTTACCTTCACCTGCTGTGTTTGCTGAGAAGCATCTGCTACGTTGAAGCTTAGGCTCACCAGGCTTACTTTAATATGTAAGTCTGTAGTAATCCATGTGACTCCTAGTGCTTTTATTTTCTGCATTATGGTTGACGCAAACACTTCAGAATAGATAAATAATCTCAGTCTTCTTCTTGGCTCTCGTTTTGACTCACCAGGCGCTCAGAAATGTCACCCCCCCCTCTCAGCCCAGCAGCGTCCTGCTGTGACTCTGTGTGTTTGTGTTTGTCTTTGACAAAAAGGTGAAGGTGTTGAACTGCAGATGCTGCGCTCTTTATCTGTGCTCTGTGTTGTCTCCCGTGTGCTGGCGGCACCTCGGGCTGGACTTGTGCGATGTCTCCGGCAGCAGCGGTTGCCGTCCTTGCCTTTGAGCAAACAGGTGTGGCCAGAAAACGCATGGTTTGGATAGAGAAATGGCAACAAAGCAGCCATTGTGGCACTGCGATGCTGGTAGCAAACTGCAAAGTGTGTGGATTTCTGCGTTTTAGAAAACCGTCATTCCTTCGTAGCAAAGCCTTTCTCTCACTTCCCTCTGAAACGTTCCCAACTCCTGCTTAGGCGACTGAATGACAGCATGGCTGTAGGTAACTGTTGACCTATTTTTACCCCTGCTGGTTATTAAGCCTGATTTCCTCCTGCTCTCCCTCTGCTTCCGGCATGTCTGAGCCCAGAAGGCACTGACATGGAGCCTCATGCGCCGACGCCTGCTGCTGCATGGTGTGATGTGTTGTATTTACTCTTCGTCGTGAATGAGGAGGTGGAAAGAGTTTTAATCACCAGGTGCCGCAGCCCTCCGCTGACAGTGCCCTGCAAAAGTATCCATGCTCCCTGAACTTTCTGCTACATTGCAGCCACAAAGTTTGTTTGTTGGAATGTTCCGGAAATAAACCAACATTAAAAAGCACACCATTGTGAAGTTGAAGGAAAAATTTAACTTTTTTGTTTTGTTTTGTAAGCAAAAAGTTGTGGTGTGTTTTTTACTCATTCTTTAAGTGGGGAGAACTAATTAGGTTTACAGTACAGAGGTAAGTGTTTTATTATGTCATTACAACTTGCGCATAATTATCAAGTTCAACAGTATTCTTGAACTGATCTGAAGTGTTATGCTCAGCATTACATTTGTGAACCAACATACATTATAGAATCATGACGTCATCAGATCATATTTTTTCAACACTGAAATCAGCTGTATAAATGTTCAAAACTTCAGTTTGCAGGTTCGCTTGAGCAGAAAGGGAGTAACGTCTGGGGATGTCCTGAACATTAACCCTTTACAATCCAAAATCCTCACTGCTGTCCAATACTTAACTTTTTTTTTTTCATAGACTCAATTTAAAATGATTAACTTATCAAGCATTTTTTATCCAAAAGTTCACACCACTTGATGAGTGTTCAACAAGTTGATGAGAGTTAAGTTATGCTCGCTTGAGATATTTTATTAAACACAATGTTTTGTTTTATTTTGCACCTGAGCTGTGGATTTCTGCAGCTCCTCCAGAATTATCAGGGACCATTAAGGAATGCTTTAACTGTTTGATTTAGTGGCCATTTCCCTCTGATGATGAATTAACCTTCCATCCATGATGTTTTATAACCTAATCCTACCTTAAATATCCCCACAGCTTCATCCCTGACCTTTCTGTTGTGTTGTTTGGTCATAGATGTTTGCTGAGTTTCCTCTGCAGCCTTCAAAGAATAGCTGAGATTGAATCACACATAGTTAGCATAAGTAACATATGGTAAATGACCTGCATTTGTATAGTGCTTTATCAAGTCTGAGGACTCCAAAGCACTTTACACTACAATCAGTCATCCACCCATTCACACATTATAGTTGTGAGCTATATAATAGCCACAGCTGCCTTGGGGCAGACTAACAGAATCTAGACTGCCATCCAATCGGCACCGGGCGCTCTGATTACCACCTACAGGTGAGGCAGGTGAAGTAATTTGCCCAACAACTGAGACGGACAGAGTAGGGATCCAAACCGGGAACTCACCGCTTACAGAAAACCCTGTCCACTGAGCCACTGGCACTTCTGACCAAAATGGTTGCACTAGATTTTCTTTCGGAGTCCTAAGTGGACTGATTACATGTTTTTGTCTAAAAGAAAAGGGGAAAACTGTCCTCTTAGCACAAAAAGTCCCCAACTTTGAGCTGCTCTGTGACTTAACACCCTAATAACATAGATTGAGGTTTGTGATTGTAAAGTGATGAAATTTGAAAAGTTCAAACGGTGTGAATAATTAGCAAAGCACAGAACAACTTATTAAAGTCTCTTCTCTGTCTTTATTAGCTGTTTTGCCCTAGAACTACTTCATAACAAAGGTGAATGAGGGAAATCATAAAAATGTATCTGACATGATAAAAAGAGGAGGAGGGAAGGAAAAGAGCAGAAGCTGGAACGATCTAAAAGTCAGAGAGCATTTGAGAAGTCACTTCAGATAGACACAGAAATAAGACGACTTATGTAAAAAAAAAAAAAAAAACTATGCAAGTGTACCAGTAAAACAAATACCACATTTGTTTTACCTGCTGCTTGACCTTTCACCTCCTCTCGCTCTTGACCCCAGAGGAATCGTTGGACAGCGACGATGACGACAACTTGTCGCAGGTGATGCGTCAGCGAGCCACCATCCCCTGGCGCTCCTGCAGTACCTACCTGTCCTCCGCCGGCCTCCTCCTCCTCACTCTGCTCCTCCTCTCACAGCTCTTAAAACACTCCCTCATGGTCGCCATCGACTACTGGCTGGCGCACTGGACGTCTCATGTCATCACGACCAAGATAGACGCCTCGGCTCACAACTGCACCCTCGTTAAGGTGAGTAGCTGATGAAAACCCGGCTGACTAAGCCTTCTCTTCCTTCACCGTTGTTTGTGCCGTGCTGCAGCGGTCCGGCCTCTCTACTGCGACCCTAAAGTAGATTGAGCTGAAATTGAGCTTGGATGAAGGTTTTAAGAACCGCTGTCTGAGTTAAAGTTGTGATTCATACTCATGTCTTCATGCAGCAACTCACCTCCGATGAGATTAAAAGGTTTTCACACTTCAGACACACATCTGGCTTTGCAGAAATGCTTATATATGTAAGGTTGTCAGATTAGGTGCTGCAAAAACAAACAAACAAAAAAAAACACTTTTACATTTGGGATGACGTTGCAATCTTTCAACATCCAGTGCAATGAACAGATTTCTATTCCTTGCAATTATTCAGTGGGTGTAATATCTGCAGAATTCCCCTCCAGTGAAATCATCACAGCTTTTTTACATTTTCTTCACGCTCTTCTCACTAATTCTCCACTGAATCTCAATTGAACAGAGCTGACCTAAAACCAAAACACAGAAATTGCCAGCACCAGATGGCGTGCTCACTAACCCACCCTGAAGCAGCAGCAGCCGCTCAGTCAGTCTGCATAGCAGAGCTGGAGTCACGTATTTATGGGAAAATCTGTGCCAAAATTTGAAATATCTTATTACAAAAAGCAGAATTGAATCTCTAAATTAAAGTATTCACGCCTCTTTAGCCACTTTCTTTCTACATGTGGTTTATTCATATATTTTTTTTTCACGCTGAACTTATAGCACATGAGAAACATGTGCTATAAAGCTTCAATCCCCATTCACTGTAAACATGGTGAGGAAAGCTGTGCTGCGCCATTCGCACTCAGAGGTCACACCAACTGTTTTCTGGTTGTCGTATCCAAGACGAGTAAAGCAACAACTTTATTAATAGTTTTACGTGTTCATGTCCCACAGACGGAAATTTGATACCAGGTCAGGCAACAAACAGAGTCAGCTGGCCATGAGGGCTGCAGCGTCTGAAAAGCTCTGGAGAACACAAGCACACTAAGAGCACAGCTAAGTGTTCAGAAATTGTCACCGAGCGTATCTTGTTTGGCGGAGCTTCAGAGACGCTCTGCCAGGTTTATCTAATCTGCTCTGTGCAATAGACTAATCCACATGGGGACATTCAGAAGTCCTGTTTGGACATCAAGCACACACACGCACGCACGCACGCACGCACACTTCCCATGAGCAGCTCAGAACTAAGGAGACGGGAGAATTCAACCTGCATTTTCACCACACTGGACAGACAATAAGCCGAGTTTAGGCTTTATGAAACTGTAGCAGGAACACACAGGTAGGAATATTTTTAAGTCAGAGGACAAAGCAATCTTTTAGGTTTGCTTGACATTGTCCAAAGTAAAAAAAAGGCAGATTTAGTCGCTGTAATCTGCTTTTAAAATGTGCCGTAACTTGTAAAAGTCACATTTTATTACATTCCAACCACAAACTTCCATATATTTTTGGGAGGCTTTTGTGAAATAACAAGGGTTTCAAATCTTTCTACAAATAAACTCTTACATTTTTATTTAGCACTACTGAATCAAAGCTTTCTAAAACCAGCCTTCATTGATGAAAAATGTCCTTATCGGTTTTGGTTAATATATTTGGGGTTGTTGTCCTGCTGTAAGGTGAACCACATGGATCGTTTTATTTATGTTGTCAGAGTAAATAGCTCAGCCCTTTAGATTTTATTTATGAAACCTTTTGATATCCAAATATCATTTTATTTCCACTTTACAATCTTGCACTTCTTTGTTTTTCTCAAAACAATCTCTCTTAAATACAAAGAAGTTTGACAAAATGAGGAAAGGTTGAGAATGTTGATGAGAAGTTATGAGAATATTTTTAAAGCTTTGTTCTCATTTACATGTTCACCAATTTTACTGTCGTCATAGTTTTTTTTTTTTTTTTTTGCTTTGGATGATATTACCAAGATCTAAGCAAATCTTAATATAGATGTTGTTAATGTTAATAATTCAATTGCTGTCACATATGAACTCATCTTCTTACCACGGCTTTAAACACTAATGGAACAATTAATTTGATTTGATTAATTACTGGTTTTGGTTTGATTCCTTCAGCCAGAAGCAGCTCAGTTTTTAATTATACTTGGAAGCCTTGTGTTGTCTCCTTCATGTGCTGCATGGCTCTATTAAATCACTAGAAGAACACAAAAATACTCATAAAAAGACAAAGAAAACACATTTGAAGTGCAGGTTGAAGCTGCTTGAACTGAAGAGAGAGAGAGGGAAACAACAAAGCATCATCAGCTCTTCCTTTTCTCCCTTTTTGTTTGTTCAAAAGTTGCCAGCTCAGCTCTGAGCTTCTCTGGCTTCTGCTGCATTAGATGGCTAATTTTTAACCAGCCTCACAGCTTAATTATGCTGGTAATTATAGCACAGGCAAACAAAGTGACACCTCCTCAGATACTAAGTGTTACATCCATCTTGTTGATAAATGTGCCTCTGTGCTGCAGGACTGTGGCTTCAGCCACTCGTGGTATCTGTCCGTGTTTAGCGTGCTCTGCTGCCTTGGCATCGTCCTCTGTCTCGCCACCTCTGTGACCGTGGAGTGGACGGGCCTCAAAGTGGCCAAGGAGCTCCACCACAACCTGCTCAACAAGATCATACTGGCCCCCATGAGGTAGGGCACCCACAGTGCGGGCCTGCCTCATCTGAGGTGAAAACAGGATGTCAGTGTGCTGTGTGTCTCTCTCTCTCTGGGTCCATGTGCAGAACATCGCTTATATGAAGGGACGCGGTTAAAAGCACCTTCATTTGGCCTCGTTACTCAGAGCGCAATCTGTTCTCTGGCACGTCTCTGAAAACAGACATGCGTGTTTGTACGCCCTTCGTAGACACTCGCACGCGCAAAAATAAAAATAAAAACCCTCGCTGTACTCACTCAGCACCAACCGATTTAAACCGAAACGGCTGATTGGAAAGACTGCAAACAGAAACTGCTGATTAGTTCAATACTTAAATGTGGGGATCTTTAGATTTAAACTTGCATGAAAAAAATGTTGAGTAGTAAGTAGAAGGTAAGGAGTTTGAAAATAGGAATAGGAAGTAATATATGATTAAAAATCACTGAATAATTATCAGTAAAAGGAAAAAGCCAATAATAGTGAAAAGTAGCTAATAACTAAGAAAAGTTGACTAAATAAGATGGTAATATTTATATGTTAATCAAATATATAAGGAACCAGAAAGTTATAAGAACGTAATATTAAAAAGGAGAAAGTCCTAACATGTAGATATTATCGAAGAAGAATTAAGTGTTAATTGCATCAATACTGAGTATTAACTAAGTCTTATATTGCAAGTAGCAATCTATTGATTAGAAATAGATAAACAGAAGTGGGTAAGTAAGAAATAAGGAAGCCATAATCAATTTAACTTAATTCAAACTACGGTAAGCAAGTTTCATCTTGCAGTTCAGTAATAATTTAAAGTAATAAGTTAATTAAAATAAAAAACTCAGTTTCCTTTGTTTATTCTTGCTAAATTATGATAAAATATGTATCAAGTTTGTAGGCGAAAGCAAATTTGAGTCCCGTTAACTCCAATTCAACCAGAGTTTGATCATTTAATATTTGGGCTTTAAGTGATTGAACCTCAAATTAACTATATAATCAAAATGGAATAAATTTTGTCCTGTTTGTCTTTTTAAAAGCCAAAGTATAATAATTTGTTGTAATTAATCTCTGTACCAGTGAATTTAGTTTACTTATAGATCTATTGATTAGTTACACATTCACTCAGTAACCGATCATTTTAATTTATTCCGGTTTATTTCAACAATTTCAATTCAACGGAGGAAACAAAACATATCGAATAATAACGTGCAACGTTAGCTGATCCATTTCATAATAATTAGTTATTACATTGATCACAATTGCATATTTAATTTCCTTTCCCCTTTGTCCTGCTGAGGCTGTTTGAGACGACCCCGCTCGGCAGCATTCTCAACCGGTTTTCCACGGACACAAACACGATCGACCAGCACATCCCCACCACCCTGGAGTGTCTGTCCCGCTCCACCCTGCTGTGTCTCTCCGCCCTGGGCGTCATCTCTTATGTGACGCCCGTTTTCCTCATCGCCCTGCTGCCGCTGGCTGTCGCCTGCTACTTCATCCAGAAATACTTTCGAGTGGCTTCAAGGTGAGTCAGCTGGTTTGGAATATTGCGGCTTTATGATGCCCTTTAGTAGCACAATTTGAACTGTGATTGATATTTTCCTTCTCCTGTTTGCCTGCTGGTCAGGGACCTGCAGCAGCTGGAGGATGCAACACAACTCCCTTTACTCTCCCACTTCTCTGAGACGGTAGAGGGGCTCAGCACGATAAGGGCTCTCAGGTAAAATGCAGACATTCTGCCCTCAGATCTGCAGACAAAAGAGCTTGTAACCTATAATACTAAAATTGAAGGAAGACAGAGATAAGTGGGGCCTGGGATTTAGGTTAAATGCTGTAAAAATTGACCTGAATTTTCAGAAAGCTGTTTTTTTGGGGGACGATTAAAGATAAGAGAAATACGTTTTTTAGCCATGGTGGTATTCTATAAGAAAAAGTCCTGAATGAAAAGCTTGAAGATATAATAACTTACTTTCTGGTAGGGTTTCCAGAAGCTGTTTTTACATTTTTCATGATGGTATGACAGTAAGCAAAATCTATCAAAACACATTCACCTTCAATCGGCTTTGTATGCGTCCTTTTTCTGAATCTAGCCTAAAAAATGTTAATTTTTAATGCAAAATATAAGCAGAAACCTGCATGTCTAAAGTGTGTCAGATTCATACTTTTATCTGCCTTCATAAGAAAGGATTAATCACCACTCACTATTCTGAATGTTTACATTTTTTATTATATTGACCAGCAGGGAGAGTTAAAACATTCTTCTTCTTGCTTTGGATAGACACTCCAAACTAAGACAGTCTTTGTCATTGTTTATCTTTGGTCAGTAAATGATGTCAATATATGGCAAATTCATTTTCTTTCTTTGGTTTTGGTCTGGGATTTGATGTTGTTATTGCCACCTACTGTCTCAACATGGCTATCACAGGATTTTAGTTACATTTGTGTGTGTGTGTTTTTTTTTAACAAAATATAATTTAAAAAAAAAATCTGAATTTGTCAAGTCCCAAATGATCTAGCTTAGAGAAAATAACATATAAAAGTGTTTATTTTTGGCAAAGAGATGGTAGAATGACTGAAGTTTACATGTGCAGAGCGACTTGCTTGATTTCAGCTTTGAGTGAATGACGCTTCAGCATTGTCCTCTGATGTTTCTGATATTGCAGCAAATGAAATGGGAATCTCCAGCTAAGTTAAGCTCTCTGTGATTCTTAAAAAACATTTAAAAATGTTCCATTGTTACATATCCCCCACATTTGCTGCTCTGTTACAAAATGTTTGCAAATGTCTATAAAATAACAGAGCAATGAACCCATAGTAACGCTGTTTAATCTCACGCTATCCTATGCAGATGCTTTGTCTGCACTGATGAAGCTTCACTCCCCTCAGCATGCCACATGCTTGCAGTAGCTGCCATGCAACGGAGTTTGACTTATTTTCTGAACAATTTAACTAACATTAACTTTCCACATCCCAACAATGAACTGTTTTTGTTTCTTTTTATATCAAACATAGCTACTTATGCTACAGCATGGGGCTACAAAATGTACTTAATGTTGCAGTAAACACAGCGATAAGGTCACCTGATCTCATGCTTCTCTATACAGATGTATTGGAACAGCTTCCACAGCTGGTGAATTGGACTTATGTTCTAATCAATTCAGTCAATATCAATTATCAACTTTTCTAACAGCAGATCTATTTGCTTCTTACATTTTACTCACCAAGAATTACGCTGGAAATCTTTTCTTTTACCGAAAACTACCATAGTAACATGTGTTACAGTTTGCTGGGTTAGACCCCTTAAATTTCATCATCCTGCTTCAGAATGACCTTCCTACTTTTTAATTCTGACTCTGATCCAGTCAGGCAGGAGAAAGCTGCCTGCAGGGAAGCCGGTAGAGTTTTGAAGATGTCGTGGAACAAATTAAATCTTCCCTCTCGGCAGATACGAGCCCAGGTTCAGACAGAGACTGCTGCAGTTTACCGACGCCAACAACATCGCCTCGCTCTTCCTCACGGCCGCCAACCGTTGGCTGGAGGTCCGAATGGTAATGAACCATCTGCTGTTTGGATCTTTGACGTTCAGATCAGTTCTGCTGCGGTGCTGGCCACTGTGCTGGCACACATTTATGCCAGTATGGAAGGATAACTGCTTTCTCTATTGAATTACTGAAATACTCATCACCATAAAAGGCAGTCTTCACATCATGTGCGATGTCTCAGCTGCTGCCAATAAGCCAGTCTACTCTTGTGAATCACTTTACCTGTGATATATGACATTCAGTCCTTCAGTGAGTCTCCTTGCTGTGGTCTGCAGGAGTACGTCGGAGCCTGTGTGGTGCTGGTGGCAGCTGTGGCCTCAATCACCAACTCTCTGTACAACCAGCTGCCCCCCGGCCTGGTGGGGCTCGGACTCACATACGCTCTCATGGTGAGCATGTTTTTAATCTGTACCAAATGTCTTGGAACATTTTTACCAAAAGGAGCTCATTTCTTTTTCATCTCAAGGTTCATAACCATGGGTATCAGTTCTTTAAAAGCCATTATGATTGGTATTTCATACTACGTTTCCTTTTTACTGAACATGTTTAATAAAAACATGTAATAATCGTGAAGGTTTAGAAAAACGTAAACTCAGTATTCTTCATAATAAGAATCAGACCACCTCATCAACCACATTTCTACAAACCTGAACTTTAATGTCACAGGAAATGTATGTTATGGATCAGCACTAATTATTGCACATTGAATGAAGTTGAAAGAAAATTTGAAAAAAAAAAAAAGGAAAAGATATTGCATAAATTTCTTTTCAGCCTCATGTACTCTGATCACACTAAATAAAAGATAAACTGGAAAAAAAAATCTCTATAATCCTTGCCCTAGCGGTTAATCAATAGGGACTGTCACGTCTTCCAGGTTGCCAGTTATACTCTTTAAATTTCCAGATGATAGACTAAACAATCTTCCACAACATATTTAAATCTGTTAAATTCATTTAACTCGTCTGCAGCTTTCCTAGGTCCTCGTGTTGCTGTTTGTAATGTTTTCTCTGAGACCTTCACAGGAAACTTTTAGCTAAGCAGAGATTAAATTACACACTCTGTTTACTTCAAGGCTGCTTGTTGCTCTAGGTTTTTGTTTAAGGGTAGCAAAAGGCACTCAGTAAAGGTAGCCAAGTGCACATTTGATATAAGATTGTAAAGAAAAAAAGATATTTAAAAAAAAAATTAGAATGATTTTTAGATTACTTTCAAAACACTGGGATTTGAATCGAAAACTTTGAATCTTTGACTGTAACATGGAAGTGACTACAGAAGCATGCTTGCATCAGCCTCTTTTTTCCTAACTAACTAGAAATTAGATCAAACATGTTTTTTTTTTCTTTTTTGCCCCACAACCCCCCCCCCCCCCCAGATTTCTCAATATCTTCCATTTTCTTTTAAATGTACTGCAATATTTTTCTCTCTGAAGTTTACTACTATCAAAAAAAAAAAAAAGTAATGTGGTAAACGTTATGAGCTGCTCTAAAAATCATCAATGTTTCAGACATAAAATCTTAGTCGTCGGGTCTCTCTGCTCGGTGGTGCGTCCAGACTGGAGGCGCTACATACTGTAACCGTCCTCCCTGTCCTCTCGTATCAGGTGTCCAACTACATGAACTGGATGGTGAGGAACTTGGCAGACATGGAGGTGCAGCTTGGCTCAGTCAAGAGGATTAATGGCCTGCTCAAAACCGAACCGGAGAATTACGAGGGACTCCTCAGTGAGTGGAGCAGACAGCGTTTTCTGCAAGCCCTAATCAACCCACTTCCTCTTTTACCTTATTTTTTATTCATTGCCTTTTTTGACGTTTATGCGTAACATGCTTCAAGTTCTTCTCATTCTGAGATGGTATTTTGCTGAGCGAGGCTGTGGTAACGTTTCTGTGACGTTTCTGCGTCTCAGGTGTGTCTCAGGTGCCCGACGGTTGGCCTCGACAAGGAGAGATAAAGATCCAGAATCTGAGCGTGCGCTACGACACAACGCTAAAACCTGTGCTCAAAAATGTCAACGCACACGTGCATCCTGGTCAGAAGGTGAGAAGAGCCTCTGCCTGCAGAAGCTGCTTTGCAGATCTGAGCGTTTCTCATGCCGCTACGATTTCATGTCTTTCAGGTGGGGATCTGTGGGAGAACTGGCAGCGGCAAATCGTCTTTCTCCTTGGCCTTCTTCCGCATGGTGGACATGTTTGAGGGTAAAATTGTTGGCGAATTAGTTCAATACAAGCAGCTGCAGATAGAGAGCAGAGAACGTGCTGGTAGTTCTGGTGCGGATGCATTTAAAAATGCTTAAAATAAACAAGCGTTTTATTACAGCAGCATCATTTCACAAAGCAAAACATTTTTTTAAAATTCATCATTTAATTTGAGAATATTTATTTGATGCAGAAATAAATACATGTTGGGTTGTTGGGTTGCTAAAACACCCGATGCCGACACTCCAGGGGTTCCTCGTTTGTTGTTTTGTAAAAACATACAACATAGTTCAACATTGTTCTACAAACGTAAAAAGGTTTTCTAGAAATAAACCTGCAGCGTTACAGATCCTCCTCCATACTAAACATTGGTACATGTATATAGCATCTAGTTGTTGCTATGGAAACTTAATTTTCAAAGATGCTTAGTATAAGATCATGCTTCTGTGATAAAAGACAAACTTAAAGGGCTTTCTACATATTTAACAGCCAATAAATGTATCTGTCTATATTCCAGCGCTGCTTTAAGCGTTTTAAAAAGAAGCGAAACAGGAACTTTGCTTTTCCTGTTTCACAGGGCGGGTTGTGATTGACAACATCGACATCTCCAAGCTGCCTCTGCAGACCCTCAGGTCCCGGCTGTCCATCATCCTTCAAGACCCCTTCCTGTTCAGCGGCACCATCCGGTACGACGAACTCCTCTGTCAACAGGAAGACTTGTTAATCGAGGCTCAGATCGGATCGTAGTTAATGAAGAGGGACGCAGGACATTTCCAGAACATTTGGGAAAACTGCGCCAGCCATTAATCGCACTTATCTGAAACATGAGAAGAGCTGCTCATAGATAAGAGGTCATTTCTCTGAAACGTTCAGAGGAGGTTTTTATTTATAGACCACAGTGGTACACCCCATAAAAGTCTTTTAATGTTGGGAAACAGACGACAGGGAATTAATTACGGCTTTGGATATTCAGATCAGCCGTAATGCAAAAGGTACAGTTTGGTTTTAGTCTCTGGTGTGAACAGCCTGATATCAGATGAAGTTTAAAATCAAAATCTCCACTGCCTCTCTGACATTTATTTTAGATTTCACAATCATATATTGACTCCAAAAATACTACCAGAAAGGTTTATTTACATATTATAAAGTACCGGCGCCTCTAAATGTCGCTTGGTGGACCCGTGTGTGCAGGTTCAACCTGGACCCAGAGATGAAAGCGACGGATGAGATGCTGTGGGAAGCTCTGGAGATCGCCCAGCTGAAGCCTGTCGTCAAAACCTTGCCAGGAGGTCTGGGTAAGAGGAAAACAAAACGCCAGCATTCACTTTACGATAAACCCGTTGGATAAGCTGCGCTTCAACTAATTAATAATCTCAGAGTTCATGTTCAGAGTGCCGTCATCGAGTATCTCCAGTCGAGGATCGAGGATCGTATCAAGTCACTTAGGCATTAAATTTTTAACTTAGCCGAACGTCTTTATACGGCAGATGTGACAGCTGACGCCTGCAGCAGACTCAGTCATATCAGATGTTATTGCGGCTTGCCAAAGTATTAATACAGCATGATTTTTTATTTATTTATTGCCAACATTGTAATTTTATTGACATTTTCTGATCGAAAGTGACAAATATTTCCTTGTAAAAATGGAATAAAAATGACATTTGCTTTGTAAAGCTCTGAGAAGTTTTGCATATATTTGTATTCAGTCGCTGTTTTAACATCTGGTAATAATTGTCAAATTCAAATTCATTCATGCACTTCAAAATGCAACAACTAGACTCACTAAATCCAGAAATGAAAGTCATAGAAGCCATACTTTCTACTCTACACACGGGTACGCCGGGTCACGTTGGAGCAGGACAATGATCCTAACTTACAGCTGAAATTGAACGAGAATGGTTTAGATAAAGGCATATTAATGTGGCAGAATGACCTAGTCAAAGCTCAGATCTAATATGTGGCAACGCTTAAATGTTTTTGTTAACAGACTCTCTCCATGTATCCTGATTTAGTTTTGAACTGTTTTGTAATGAAGAAGGGAAAATGTGTCTGAAAAGTGAGACAAAAAAAACAAAACACATTCGTCCACAACCCAATAGAAGATAGAAAGAGGGCAGGAGGGCAGAATACAAATACACCCCGCCCACTTTTCGTGTTTTTATTTGTAAAGAAAATCTATTTCTGTCAGTTTCCCTTGTCTTCACAATTAAGGACTACTTTGTATTACGCTACGTCAAAAAAGTCCATTAAATACGTTGAAATGTGTCATTTTAATGTGACAAAATGTGACAAAGCTTCAAAGGGGTATGAATACTTTTGCAAGCTTTTGTATGTGAAAGCAGTTAAGCTGCTGCACACACATCAACTCGCTGCATGAAGCTGTACACGAAGGTTTTTACTGCACTTTTTACACAGTTTTTCAAGAAAACAGAAGAGCAGCTGCGCTGCTAATGTTTGACTAATGCTAATCTCATCTGATGCATGTTTCCACGTCAGAGTCAGAAACCTGTTTTCTTTTGCAGAGTGTAGCACTGATGAAAGCAGGCATCTGGAAACTGAAGACAGATGCTAAATAAGACATTTGTGTGTGGACAGGGACTTTAAGGTTTAATTAAGTTTCCCTACGATTTAAGGAAAGTGTGTGTACAGTGCCTGTGTTGCATAATAAACAGTTTGAGGTTCACTTCATGGGTGATCATGGAGCTAAGAAAGTGAGAAAACATCAGAAATAATTAACGTCTCCTGTTTTGTTTTTTGTTTTTTTACTTTTTCAAATTTTTACTTTTATTCATTCTCTGTATTTTGAACCAGTATATAAAAATGTACTGGGGAGGAGAAGCCATAAATATTGCAACTTGTGAGGGAAATATTTATCAAGTTACAGCTACTATGTAACAGACAGAGGATCAGCTTAAGAATTTCACCTCAATTATTGAGCAAGTTTAGAGTTTCAAAAAGGCCACTTATAAATGTTGCATACCTGTCACTGTGCTCATGGGAACAGATGTTTATTGGACTCACTGGGATCTGGTCAGTTTAACACTTTTTTCCAAAAACAAAAAACAAAATGTTAACTAGTAAAATACATTATTCTAGTAGCTGCTATATTAGCAGTTCATATGGAGACAATTATACAGTCGATCTTATGTTTAGGATTTCTCCATCATAAAGGTTCAAATACATTAAAAAAAAGTTATTCTGATTTCAACATCTCAAGCTTTGTATATTAGGTCAATCTTTTATTACTGTAGCTTAGTCCCTTGTTACTAACTGTGATTCCAATGGTAAAAAATTTGTTATAAAACCTACTAATAGTATAAACATCATATTATAAAGTTAAAAAATACAGAGCAAAAGTTCAAAGTTCTCTTCTGCTTTCCCGTATTCAGTCCACATTCGAGCCTTTATGACGACTTTGTGGTTGTCGTTCATGAAGTTTGTGGTTGTTGTTTTCAGACGCCATGGTGACGGAGGGAGGAGAGAACTTCAGCCAGGGTCAGAGACAGCTCTTCTGCCTGGCCAGAGCCTTCGTGAGGAAGAGCAGCATCCTCATCATGGACGAAGCCACGGCCTCCATAGACATGGCGACGGTCAGTACGCGTCTAACAAGAGAAACATCTCGAGGCGATGAAATGGAGACGAGGCGTTTTAGGAAGGGAGGCGCAGGAAATGAGAAAAGCCGAGATAGGAGTGGGGCGACGGAAATGAGAGCTCACAAAGTTCCCTGGGTGCATTTTAGCTGCCAGCGACGGCGCAAAGATAACGACAAACGAAGATGTTTATGGGATAAAACTCCAGATACGATGAAGTGTAAGAGGCAGATTGAAATGTTTCAAGGAGAAATTAATGACAGTGAGTCTCACATGATCTTAAATTAAAAATATTTACTTCTATAATTAATTATTGAGACCCACAGATTTGGTCAAAGGTTTACACCTCATTCTGAATCCCATATTCATTTTTGGACTTTTACTGAAACCTTCCAGTTGTTCTCGTTGGTGCTGAGTTTGTTAATTCTGCATTCAGCTGCAGCGACTTTGCAAACAAGAAATGGATGCTGAAATTTGTATCGGATGTGTATTTTCTCTAAACCAACTCAGGGTCAAAATGGTCTGTACAGGCTCAAAACATATGCGCATAAACCACTGTTAATATTTGATTTAGTAGCAAGTCGCATCTCACCCAGTTCTGTTTTGTACCCATCAACAACTTTCTGTCATGATTCTGGAAGGATATATATTTTTACCGGACTGATTTCCTGGCACACATCCCGGCTTTTAAGCAATAAACATTCAGCAATTTTTAGGTATTTTATTTAGAAATGCCATCTCTGAAGCTTAGTCTGCTTTATCTTTTCCAAAGCCAACCAACCGTGTGTAAGCCTCAACCATCTGGCCGCAGACTGTCACCTTTAGAGAAAAGGAAATGTTTAGGATGCCCAGAATCAAGATAACACCATGACTCAAACGTCCCATAAACTGGAAGAAGCCGGGACATCAGAGGATGACAACCAATAGAGAACATCCTGCTAGAAAATCAGCTAATTCAAATTCGACTGAAATTTTTAAATGTCTACAGAGACAGAGAGTAGTGGTGCTGGTCCATAAAGCGGTTGAAGCCTGGACACAGTTTGGTCAGGGCACTGATACCAAACATACGATAAGTTAGGGCTTATTGTTAAGGTGCTAACAATAAGCCTCTGGAACGCTCCAGACCTTACTGACAATGGAAAGGCTCTGCTTAAAAGCAGGGTCAATGCCAGGAAGCTAACTCGTTTACAGAAGTGTTAAGGAGCGGGATCAAATAAAGGAAGTTCCAGAATAATGTGCCATTCAGTCCTAAACAGTCACCTCAAGCTAAACATGTGGATAGTCTTTGACAAGAACTGCGCTTGATAAATACGAACTACTGTGGCAGGGAGAGAGGGAGACGATCAGACGTGGAATCCCAGACCGAGGATTTTAGAGCGAGGAGGAGAGTTGGAAGCAAGCAGAAGTGCTGGAGAGGGTACGCACGAAGCCGAAAGAAGGTGAAATAAAAGAAGGCAGAGCTAAGTGCGTATAAGAGCCTGAGGGGAGTTTCTGTACATTCAGATATCCCTCTCTTGAATGTTCACTGACAAACAGCTCCACTTTGAGCTTACAACAACGTAGCAGGAAAGCCCTGGAGGAAACACAGTTCAGCTTTTAGTGCACACAGATAAACATGATAGAGGGCAGGAGGAAGAATATATGTGTGTGTGTGTGTTTTTGTTTGTTTTGTTTTTTCATTACAAGCGTTAAGTTAAATCTTAATAAAAATCTCATATTTTTATGCAAAGTGGAATCTAACGTGTGCATGTTTGAAACAGCATTCTCTTGCTCTGCATCCCTCAGGAGAGCATCCTGCAGAAAGTGGTGATGACCTCTTTTGCTGACCGGACAGTAGTAACTATAGCAGTGAGTACCTCTTCCTCCTCCTCCTCCTCCTCCTCTTCCTCCTCCTCTTACACTGCAGCAGCTCTTCAGGGATTCCTACAACATAGCGGCTATACATTTCTGCCCCGAGAGTGCTGACTTTCATCCTGCTCTGCTAATGTGTTTCTCATAAATGGTTGCAGTTATTCTGCTGCAAGATTATGAAGCAAAGAGGGGAAACTAGGTCAGAAGGAAAGAAGGAATGAATGAACGTCCCCGACTTGTTTTGTTTTTCTCGTCCTCATAAAAGTTTTCCAAAAAAAACATGAATCTGCCAATGCCGATTGTTTGTATTAAAGAATATTCAGCTATTTTAACTCTATATCTTCCATTTGCAAACTCATTGATTTATGCATCATCACAACACTGCATCCAAGTTTTGAAAGAGAGGACAGTGAGTCGGTTTGACTTCTTCGAAGCTTTCTCTCTGAGCTGTCCCAGTGCAGTAATGGATCCCTTCTTCTCCGCCACGCAGCATCGAGTCCACACCATCCTGAACGCCGACCTGGTCATTGTGATGAAGCGGGGGATCATCCTGGAGTACGACACACCCCAGGCCCTGCTTGACAGAGAGGACAGCGTCTTCGCCTCCTTCGTGCGAGCGGACAAGTAGAGGAAGCGGCACGAGAAGAGGACAGCTTCGGAAGCGTCAAAGGAAGACATTCAAAGTGCAATTGTCCCATGGAATATATATATTCCTCTTATTTTTTAATCATGCTGTATTATATTTGTACATAAAAATGATTGATTCTTTGTTAATAAAACATAAATTATCATCACAACGTGCTCGGACTCTGGGGTTTTCAGGACGGTGATTTTTTTATTACTGCAGATGAAGAGAAAAGAGCTGAGCGGGTAACTGCTGCGCCTGCACACACGTCATCCCTGCTCAGTTGCTCAGTCAGTGAATACATTTCTCTATACAATGGATGATTTTGAACATTGTCATGATTGGTTATTAAAGATGGAGGGGATAGTTTGTTGACCCCTTTAATCTTAAAGAATATAATCTCTTTCAACGATTTCAGATTTAGTTCATAATGTCTCCACCCAAAGATGCAGCTTACTTTGACTAGTCCCAAAAAGTATTGAATTTGTAACTTCATTCTTTTAATTCAATTCACTCTGATTGCATCCATCACTACTCTCAGCACAGTGGCTGATTTGTAAAAAAAAAAACACTCGGCGTTTTTTTGACTGCT
>NW_015112903.1:373599-408536 GCF_001443285.1 Poecilia latipinna
CCCCATGTGGCCATGTGACCCACATCAAAATACTCCACCTGTTACAGGTCGGGTTCCAATATTTTTTGCACCACTGGTAATTTTGAAAAAAAAAAAAAATGTATTAACTAGAGATTTTTTTCCTCCACTAAAATATTTACCAGATTAATGATGAATTTAGTTTAAGGTTGTTTTTCTTTTTTATTCACGCTGAATGCCAATAATGTGACCGGCTCGATGTAAGATGCCACCATGTGCTGTTGGTTCTCAGGGTTGTTTATAAAGAAACCCTTGAAACATTGTGACGTGTGGTTTATTTGGGTTGAGTAAAGATAACTAATGGATGTTAGTAGTTAACGCATGTATTTTTTATATGTGATTTAACCAGCTGCTAGTTGCATCTCTCTTGGATTCTCGTCTCCTCCTGCGCTTGCGTTCCTCCGTTGTAGCAGAAGGAAAAGTGGGCGTGTTGTTGCCTTTGAGGCAGCAGCAGAGGCAGGCGGAGGTGACTGGAAAGGATATATTTGACAAGCCGTGGCTTTGCGTAAGGGTTTGTTTGGGGTGAGTAAAGAAAGTCAACTCCTTTTTTAACTGCAACGTGTCCTTTGAGTACAAACAGCGTTTTAAAAAAACAATTTAAAAAAAAAATCACCGATAGACTAAAACGGAGGGTGGGGGAGGGACTGCTTCTCCTCGCTCCATCTCACATTACCGAGCTATAGTGGAGTGGCGAGGTCAGCACAGCTCCAGCTGCGACACGTGAACCTGCCTCCAAATCCAAATGTGATCAAACGCCTCACACCCCTGCGTCGCAACTTTATTCCTCCCCCAGAAGCCCCTTTTTTACGTACGAGGCCACGACCACGAGAGCGCAGCTGCGCGTGTAGCCGAGTGGACTCAGGATGAGGCTGGGCGGCGTGGCCCAGCTACGTCCAGCCAGTCGGTCGGTGTTGTGAGTGGCAGCGGCAGCTGTGGAACGTGGAGGAAGAAAATCCTCTCATGGGACTTCCCGGTCCTGAAGCGCCTGATCCGGAGGCAACGTGAGGTAGCGTGCGAGCCTCCAGAACACGGAGCGGATACCAGCGGGTTCCGACTGGGAAAGACGAACCCGTCTTTGAGCCGAGCGCACAGAGGACCCCCGGACCTGAGGGCTGTGGGTACATAGCATGGGAGTGCAATGTTGTCCAGGAAGGGACTCATTCCTGAGGATTACTTGCTGACACGACTAGCTGAGGATGTTCTGCAGCCGACGTTCAAGGCCAAACAAGGGAAGGCTCGGTTTGTGGGAAAAAATGGCACCTGCAACGTCGCGCACACCAACATCCGAGAGCAGGGTCGGTTCTTACAGGACGTGTTCACGACGCTAGTGGATTTAAAATGGCTCCACACTCTCATCATTTTCACCATGTCCTTCCTATGCAGCTGGCTCCTGTTCGGGATGATCTGGTGGCTTGTGGCTTTTGCGCACGGAGACCTGGGTGAGACGGGGGATGATTTTGTCCCGTGCGTAACGGACATCCACTCCTTCTCCTCCGCCTTCCTCTTCTCCATAGAAGTCCAGGTGACCATCGGCTTCGGGGGTCGGATGATCACGGAGGAGTGCGTCTCGGCCATCATCATCCTCATAGTGCAGAACATCGTGGGACTGGTCATCAACGCCATCATGCTGGGCTGCATCTTCATGAAAACTGCGCAGGCCCACCGGCGCGCGGAGACGCTCATCTTCAGCAAGCACGCAGTCATCTCCCTCCGAAACAGCAAGCTGTGTTTTATGATCCGCATCGGGGACCTGAGGAAAAGCATGATCATCAGCGCCACTGTGCGGATGCAGGTGGTGAGGAGGAGCACCACAGAGGAGGGAGAGGTGGTGCCCCTTGACCAGATCGACATCCACATGGATAACCCGGTGGGGACCAACGGCGTCTTCCTGGTGTCCCCCCTCATCATCTGCCATGTCATCGACAAGTCCAGCCCCCTGTACGAGCTTTCACCGAACGACCTGCAGCACCAGGACCTGGAGGTGATCGTGGTGCTGGAGGGGGTGGTGGAGACCACCGGCATCACCACGCAGGCCAGGACTTCCTACGTGTCGGAGGAGATCCTGTGGGGCCAGCGCTTCGTGCCGACGGTGTCCGAAGACGACGGCATGTACGCAGTGGACTACTCCAAGTTTGGAAACACCGTCAAGGTACCGACGCCGTGCTGCAGCGCCAAGAAGCTGGAAGAGGCCGGTGGCGTCGCGCGGTTCAAGCTGAACGAGGGCGTCACCATGCGGCCGTCCGTGAGAAGGCGGAGGGGGGCCGCGATGGTGCGCAGGTCCAGGATGGAGAACAAGTGAGGCGTTCTGCTTAAAACTGAGCCGCTTCACTTTCAGTATCATAAATAAAAAATCATATTTATTTTACATTTGCGCGCACATGCACACATAAACCTGTGTTTACCTCAGGATCAGAGAGACAAAGCACTGAAATAATTCTGACTGTTGGAATAGTTCAGAATTTCAAACTTGGCGTTCTGTGAAAAGGTTACAAGTAGTAAATGACCTATTTATCTTTAATAAATGATCCTCAGTCCCTCCTTATTTATTATGAATCCAGAGTGATTATCTGAGAGGAAACATTAAACTCTACCACCTCTAGTCTCAACCCTGTTTTAATGTGGCTTTAATTAATTTATTTATTTTTATTACCAAAGCCCTACACAAAAATATCGTATATGCTGCATCAGTGTCATGACTTCAAATAATAATTATTTTACCATCATTTCATGATTGATCTCTATGACAAAGAAGACAAAGCAAGCAGATTTCTGTGAATTTGAAAGCATTAGGATTTACCAAGGATGACCACCAAAATAACTACAAAGTATGAAAACCAAAGTACCCAACATTTATCTGAGAGGAGAAAGATGGGAAGGGTTTCAAAGTCTGAGAAAGACATTCGTTCTTTCAGCTTTCAACACCAGAGCTGCCAAGGACAGAAATAGAAACTAGAAACGGTGCCTTACCTTTGTCAGATGTTATTTTTCCCTCTCGGTTGAGGACCAGAAGGCTTTCTCTTACCTGTCTTTCTGAACAGGTAAACAGTTCTGGGCTTTTCAATATTCTCACTCTGGATTTGGGACTAGGTTGGATGTGCATGAAGAAGTGCTTAAAGAAAGTTAATAAGTGGCCAAAGTTACAAAACCTCGTTGAGAGAAAAAAACACAACAAAGAACTTTCAACAAAACTAAATCAACAAAATCTGACCGGGTCAGACAAAAGCCCGACGCGGTCGAATAAAGGGTTTGACTTTTTGCCGCTTACATGTTTTAAAGATTAAATACATAGTCGTGAGAAAAATCTCAAAATGTGGATAAGAAATGTAAAATTACGGAAGAGGATTGGGGCCTCTGGAAAAAAAAGTAAAACAGCTCTGACTTTAACCTCAGAATTCTGAAAAAAAAAATCAGAATTCTGAGAAAAAAGTCAGATTCTTTTTTCTTTTTTCCAGTGGCAATAATCCTCTTCCGTATAAATTGTACTTCAAGAATAATGTTGAAAAAAAATCTGTAGTTTGCAGTCAGACATAGTAATGTGGAAGAGGAGGTATGAATTAGGCCTAAATTTGCCTTCATTCCTGGATCCGTATATTTCCTGGAGAGGAGGCATCAATAGATAGATTAGTCCATTAGAGGCAGAGTTGTGGTGAGTTTATGTAAAAAATAAATACAAATAAAAAGAAATTTATATATATATAAGTTTCAACCATCAACAATCAATCTATTGAACAGTTATTCTAATATCTGATATGCTTGATTAAAATGTTATCAAACTTAGAAAACAGTTTGAGTACTTTGGTACTGTATGTAGGTACAGAACAAGAGTATAAATTGGCAAATGGAGGAAATAACTTTGACCCAATTAAGTCATAATGTTTCTATTCCTGATAAGAAATTTACTTTGTTAACCTTTTAACAAAACCCCACTTCAAAACTTCTGAGCTAACGGTTTAAATGTGAGCCCTGGTATCCAGAGTGCAATGTTTTTGTTTGTTTTTTAAATCTGAGTGATTGCATGTGTTTTAAATTATTAGAAAGGAAGATGCTTAACTTAAAAAGAATGTTGTACATGGCCTTGCTGAAAATGACATTAAAGTAAAGCTGTTTTCATGTACTCCATTTTTTTTCTCATCTTTCTTTGCTTGAATACAATCATGAACAATATTTGAAATATTATCGATCATCATATATACAAGTATTTTCAACATTATGGTAATAGTTTTACTCAAATAAGAAAGTACCAGCCCTGGAGGCAGAACTGGCCTGAGGTAAAGCAAACCAAGCAGCTATTTGGCCCCTCAGACCTTCTGGGGCCCCATAAAGACTTAAATTTTAATACAGACTTAACAATAACTAGTTAGATATGTTTCAACATTTCAACATTTGTTTGAGGATGAGAATGCTATTCAATTTAACAGTTTCAGCATAAATTAATTAGATTTCAAATAGTTTAACATTTAAATTTAAAGTTTTAAGGAATTGGCAAGTTTACTTTCTAAAAGTAAAAAAGAAAAAAATTCTCATAGTTTGACTGTTGTGTTGCCATAGCTACAATCTGATGCCGAGTTTAGTCTTTTGTTTGAGCTCAGTTTGTGAACAAACACATCTCAGTGGTAATCAGTTATCACAGATGGCTTTTAAGCTTGGCTATTTCACTTATTTTAATTTCCTGTACCTAACCAGGTTAAAACTCCACTGAGACGTCGCTGTCCTTTACAAGCAGGACCCGCGCAGAAAATCTGCAGCGCATATACAGATGTTTATACAGAACATGGCTGCACAATTAAACTTAAATTCCCGATTTCACCAAATCTATACTGAAACCCCGTTAGTGATGATGTTCTCAACAGGAAGAGGAGTCCTAATTTATTTCTGCTTAAGGAACCTTAGCCGGCCATGCTAAGGCTGTGTGCGTTACTGATGACGTGCCACTAGAGGGAGCTATTCCACCGTCTGAAGTCTATCTGATAATTGCTGTCGATGCGTTTTGTGATAAGGAACTTTTCTCCCTTAATTATTGCAGACAAGCTGAATCATGTGAACATTTATAGAAAGTAAAATGAAGTTGGCAGTTTTGGTCCTCCATAGACTTATTGTCTGACTTCACATTAAACTAAAATCTTAAAGAGATTAAGATTTAATCTTATAATTGTGTTGGAAGTTTGATGTTTATTTAATTAAAAAAAAAAGTCAAAGGATTTTGATAAATATAGATGAACTGGCCTGATAAATTATAAGTCAGTATTTAAGTATAATACAAAAGTTTAACTTTTATTTAATGTCAATGTACTCATCGGCCACTTTATTAGGCATAGTGTGACGATAAGGCTGCATTTTACCCAGTTTTCCCAAACAGGACCGCTTAATTCGTCATGGCAACAAGTTTTAGAGACATTCAAAGATTCTGGTCCATATTAGTGCATCATTTGATAGAATATATATAATATGCATCATACTTTAGAACTATTATACACTTAAATCCCTTATTTTTCCTGATCATGTAGGAAGCCCAACCTGAGCCAGTGAAATGTAGTAAATGATATAAGGTCATATTTTAATGTTAATTTTTTTAATAAACCTACATTTTTCACAGTTGAAATATTTAAATGGTTACAAACCTCTGCTAGTCATTTCACACACTAAACCTGTTAAAAGTTTTGGATTAATAAGAGACAGACACAGGTGGCATTTCTCTCTTTTATTAGATTATAATCCGCAGAGCTTAAAATATTAAATTGCTTTTAACTTAGTTAATAATTAAAATACATAAAAATGAGCCAGAACTGAGGAACCCTGCAAAAAATGAGAGAGAAATTTAAAAATAAATAAAAATGGAGAATTATAAATTCAATCCTCCTCCATACAGAGGCTATATCTGACAGAACCCGCTTGTGATTCTTTGTACAGTAAAGTCCAAGCAGACTTTGCATGTTCTATACCCAAACTAATTTTCCTCTGATAATCTTTTATTTTCCTCTTAAAAAAAGAAAGAAAAAAGTAAATTTAAAGGGCGAGGCAAAAAATAAAAATAAAAGCTATGTTTTTTTTCATTTCTGAGCTGGAAGCACAGGTGAGTGTTTACGCAGCAGAGCAGCTTTGCGCCGTAACTCCCACCCCTCCTCCCGTCTCCACGCCCGCCCCTCTGAGCCTGCAGACATGACCTCATGTCTTTGTCCTCCTGTGCTGCCGGAGTGGGTGGTGCGGCCGTGCTCGACACCAACACGCAGCTGTGAATCGCCCGGTGTGGGCGCCCAGTCTGCCTCGAAGTATCCGCTCTATGAGAAGGTTAAACATCTAGCGTACAATCTTTAGATTTGCCCCTTTGTCTGCATGTTTGCTGCCCCCTACAGGTGCGCTGTGGGACATGTTTGTGGGGGGATTATGCGAGCACAGTGCAGTTAAATATGATCAACATTTGTCATATGAGGCAGTCTAGTGAAAGGGACAGAATGAAATCGAGAGGCTCCTCTCTGGCAGCAGTGACTGATTCTTTCAGATCCTGAGTAGGAAGCGCCTTAATTATCCCCTGCCCCCCACCCGCTCCAGATAAAGAACCCAAACAGTGATTGGCTAGCATTGCCCCTACAGGCGGTAACATGGCTGCCTCCTGGCCGTTGCAGCGCTACCCCCCCACCATCGCCGGAGCAGGGAGGGGGGGAGACGAGCCTGAGGGTGAGCAGAGGCGCCGCTTCTCCACACATCTACAACACTGTACACATAGCAGGTCGAAGCAAAGCAGAGCCCCGGCCCCCACCCCTTCCTGTACTGTATGCTAGGTAGAGGACAGATGGAGGTGGATAGAAACACTGCACCCCGCTCCAACAACAACAAAACAAAACCGAGTAAAACTTTCAACAAAAAAAAAAAAATAAAAGAGGAAAATAAAAACCAAAAAAATAAAATATACACATTTTTTTCTTTTGTTCCTAGTTTAGATTGCAGAGAAGATGGGAGGGATTTGTCCCTGGGAGGAATGCTCACGCCATTTCCTGCTGGCGTGACAAACCCCTCCCCGCAACCCCCAACACCCCCACATGAAACCCTCCCAGGCCTTTTCCTCCCGGCTGGTCGGTCGGTCGGTCGGTGGTGGAGCGAAACATTAGGGTGGTGGAAGGTTTCGTAAGTCCTGCCTGCACCGAGGAAGGGGACTGGGTTGTTTGTTTTCCCTTCTCTCCTCTCAGATCTTTCATCATCCCCCAGGGCCGCCATCTCGCCGCCGCCACCGCTGCTCATCTCTCCGTCACGTGGTTCTGTGAAGACGGGGAGGGGGCCGGTGCCGGGGCGGAGGGGGCTGGGGCGGGAACGGGACTGCAGAGGATTTCGGACAAGTCGTCCATGATACAGGTCTCCTTAGGGTCGATCAGGTTGAATTCCCTTACGAAAACGATGAAATGTGCATACAGAGTGTTCAAGTGGCCGTGCAGGTCCAGAGCCACCGTCTCCTTAAAGTGCGCCCAGTAGAGGTGAGCCAGCACGTGGAACAGGTACCGGCAGATCTTCTTCACCAAGGACTCAAACGAGTTGGGGAACTCTTTGCCTGAAGGAGGAAACAAAAGCAGACAAGAGGGACTGGTTTATGAACAAGCATCACGAGATACGGAAAAACAAAAAGTCAGGGGTCAAGTCTACTATTGAGTCACGGGTATTTATTTATTTTAGCACCCGACACACCCTGTTGAAGAACTAAACTAAATTAGCCGTCGGGCTAAATTATGTTAGTTTTACTACAACTTTTTGCCGAGGCGCTTGTTAAGAGATCTGGTCAGAGTTCTCAGTCCCTTTTAGTCCACTTTTCATGTAAAATTACAAACTTTACTATGAATTTAAGGCCAATACCTCTACAAATGTAAGGGTTCAACTATGAAACCTGAAAAACTGAGGAAGGAAGGAAGCATGATGAGTAAACTGGTGGAGGAAACAGAAGGACAAATGGTTGAAAGGATAGACGACTGGCCAAATGAAAGATAATTGGAATTGATTGATCGATAAATGAATGGATGGATGAATGAGTTGGATGGTCTGATTGGTAAGAAAAAGGCTGGAAAGATGGATGGATTTACATATTGATGTAAGGCAGCTGAGTGAAGGGATGATAGACCAGAGAAAGAATGGATGGACAGAATCTGGAGGTCGTTCAGACAATGTTATGGAGTGAAGTCTGAAAATTCAACCACATTTTATTTTATTTTTTTTAGTTTCTTTATAAAACCTAAATGAAATTCAGTACTGCAGTCTTCTGAGGCAACATTTTAAATCTCTACGCCTGCAGGGGGCACTGCAGCATCAGTCAGGCTCACCCTTCAGAGCCTCAGAGCTCCACTCACCATACTTTGTAGGAAAGATTTCCTCATCTGTGACCAGTTTCTGACAAAGACTCATTACGAAGTCGACGTACTGTGGAGCAGTGCACTTCGTCTTCTTCCCCCTCTCGTCATACCAGTAGTATATTCTAGAGACAGAGACAAACATGAAAATCACCACTCTGATATTTTGTAAAATCCTCTGATTACGCAACTGTGCAACTTTAAATAAACATGCAAATAGATGTTTACGGCAGCCGAGACAAAAACAAGAGCACTTCCTGGAACAACAGGATGATGAACACCACATTAGCCAATGATGAGGCACAATCAACCTTTAAAAACAATCAGCTGCTCCGTTTCCTCATCAAGAAAAATAAAACTTAACGACTTTCTGAATCAAGCGGCACAGTAATAAAAAGAGCTAAATAAACAAGTTGGGTTTTATTCGAGTCCAATTGGAACCAGTTTCCTGATCTCTCAGGGGCCAGACCAGTTGCTGGCCCAACATTTCTGTTCGGACTAACCCAGAACAGCAGGTAAAACATCTGGAAGAACAGGTAAGAAAAAAAATGTCGTCAGTGGGAAGAAGTCACCTGAGAGACTTTAGCGTGCTCACGGTGAGTCAGACAAACAAAACAGGATGAGTGAAGAAACAAAGCATGATCTCAGAGCTGAAAGGAGTCGGTTCATTTGGCTGATAAAATGAGAGCGAGGGCGCAGCTGAGGCACCGTGTGTGTGTGGGAGGTGGAGGACCAGACATTACAAATCCTGAGTAAACCTGCAGGAGACCTACTGGTCACACCAATCGTAGCGCCCAGCAATGCCTCGCCAAAGTATTCACACACCTCTAATTTGTTCCCATTGCAGCCACAGACTCAGGTGTGTTTATGGGGATTTTGTGTGGTAGACGAAAATTGTAAAGCAGCAGGAGGTGTAAATATCTGTAATTCAGCCCTCTTTTGTCTCATAAACAAAAATAAAATACATTTCAGACCAATTGACCGCCTCTAGAAGCCATCTTAATGGTATTATTGAAATAATTTAAGAATTTTGACTCTAAACATGCAGCCAGAGCTACGGTTTAATGTTTTAGATCAGGCTAGAATGGCCTAGTCAAAGTCCAGACCTGAATTCAATTAAGAATTTGTGACAAGAATCCATAATCACAGATGCTCTCGTCCAAGCCGAGTAAATTTATGTTTTTTGCTAAATAAAAGAAAACCTGCCTCGCCTCTAGGTGTGTGAAGATGTGTCGAGGCATTCTCCAAAAACATCTGCAGCTGGAAATGTTCAAATAGGAGACTCTAAAACTTGTTGACAGAGGAAGGAAAACAAATGCAACATAACATCGTTTCCTTTCTATTTTTGTCACATAAAATCCCAGTAAAACACAGTAAAGTTTCACGGCTGTAATGTGACATTTACATTATAAAGCAGTGTGTTCACACAGACGATGCAAGGTGCAAACACACAGCGCAGATGTGAGGCAAACATGGCCCAGAGCCGTTGTCATCCAGACTATAAATGCACTCTGATTATATTTCAGGAACTGTTACGTTTTATTACGTTCAAACTGCTTTGAATGGGGAAAACTGTTTTAAAAAGATTTTATCGCTGTTTGCAGAATCCAAAATGGAACCAGCTAAGTGAGACCAACAATGAACACACAGAGCACTTTATCCACCCACCCGAACCAAATGGGCCTAAAAGAGCTGCTAAATGGTTCCATTCCCTCAAAGATCATGGAAACATTTTCTTCCTAAAATAGTGCCAAGCTCTGCCCGTGGGCAGGGGCACTGACGCTGCTGTGACTGCGGCTCAGGCGGTGTTTTACCGCAGAAAGAGGGAGGAGGGGGGCAGGAAAGGGTGGGGCGCTGCACAGCAGGAAGGGGAGAAAGGTAGAGTCATAAATATAAGGCCTAGTGTTGCAAAATGGATAATTCAATCCAGAGAGAGGCTACGCCACAAAGCGTATTTAATATTAGTTTGGAGTGTTTATTTCTTCTGCGTCAACTCGTTGCTTCTCATCTCCGCAGCTCAATGGACGCGGCTAATAAAACGAGACACCGTCGCCCCCTGCGCTCACTCCTGCAGGCCAAGCACGCTGCCTCCATTCCTCTAAGAGTGGAGGCTAACAAGACTAGCTTCAGGTGACAGCCGTGGAAAAATCCACTGTTGACTCAAGAGGGAAACTCGCCAAGCTTCTTTTACACGGAAAAGCTACCAGGTCGCCATTAGTCGGTGGTGGAGGTGGGTTTGTCAGGTCATTTTGCAGATTGGTTAATAAGTTACAAGACTGTGGGTAATGTGTTGCTTAGAATGTGTGGCTGATCAGATTCTACCGTCACTCAGCACACAGAAGGTGTCTCTTTAGAGACTTAAAGGATGACAGAACCACGCCCTGCTTAGATAAATACTTGCAGTCAGTCGCCTCCCTTCATGCCATAAATATGCCAGCATGTTTTCAGAGGTAAAAGAGCTTAAAAAAACAAACTGCTGCTACGAAACCTTCAGCTCTGGTAAGTGGCCCGGGAGTGAGTTTTAATCACATCTAAAAAGGTAAATAAGTGACAGTTTGATTGCAGCATTAAGAAAGTCAGTCTGTGTTAATATCATCAGGCTGCAGAAGGCAAAGACATACTGCAATTTCCTGTAATATGCAGGAAATTGTCCAGGTGAGTGATTATACCACAATGACTTCATCACAAACACTCTTAAAATAGATCTGTGGAAAAATTAACAAGTGAGGAAATGTCAGAGGGGGAAAATAAAGTTTATGAAGTTCTTATCTGCAGGGCTGACCTGTATTGGACCGAATGAGTGTAAAAAGCCTTAAAATAATTTATTACAGCCCATAAACAGAAAGAAAATTCAATTTTACTTGAAGATTTATTCCGCAGAGAAAAGATGATGCAGTCAAAGTACTTTTAAAAATGAAATTTTAAAAGAATGTTCAGAGGAGGATGTAGCATCATAGATCCTCCTCTGAACTCCACAGAGGGGAAAAAAGTCGTTCAGCCGTTCTTTGTTTTGCGCAAAACCCACTGGTGAATGTTTGTAACCGAATAGCAACAATCTTACTTTTATCTGACCAAAGTATGTGTGAATAGTGTTTAATAGATACTACAGAGACTTGGATCCCCCAAGGTGGCAGCAAAGTGGCCAGTGGCTGAGAGAAATGAGCCATTGATTCATACCAGAGGGAAACAGTAAACAACGGATTATTAGTCAAAAGTTCCCAGAAACTCTGGTTGCAAAAAAAAAAAAAAAAAGATTTTAAAAAAGCCTTTATTTAAAATGAACTGTTAGGGGTACCTATATATTTTATTTTGTTACAAAATATCATAAAGAATTGTAATTAAATAAAATTTTTCAACATTTATACATATCAGATGATGCATCTACAATAAGAGATTGCACACTTTTACAAGGGGTGCTAATAAAGGTGGCAGTAATGAGAAGATTTGGTGCTAATAGGCTACAATCAGGGACCAAAATAAACCATTAATGAGTTTAAAGCAGAACCAAAAGTTGATTCTGATTATCTTTTTTTTTTTACATCTCTTGGCACTTGTGGTTTTTATTCATTAGGGTGATGGAGAAGAGAATGACAGGAAGAAAAGGCCCAGGAATTGAACCCTACACCGGCGAAACAAGGACCGTAGCGTCTCCATACGGAGCCACCTGGAGCCCCAGACCAGATATTTCTAATAAATTAACCAATATGTTGTATGCTGCTGAAAACATGTTGCAGACAAACTTACGTGCTACAAGCCGTCATGGCCTGACAGGTCTCCCCGGTGCAGAACTCTGAAATGGTGCTGTACTGCAGGTTGATGAGATTGAAGAACGTCGTCGCTGCGAAACAGATAAAGACACACAGATCACACCACGGCAACCATCCCGTGTCATCTGCTGCTGCAGAGGACTAAACCAGGCTACACAAATACTGTCAAGTCAGCATCATCAACAGCAGCGGACAGGTGTCATCACTTAGAAGTGAAAGAGATAAACGGCTCCATTACTGGAAACGAGCCAAATCTGAGGGTGATCGGTGACAAAAACAGTCTGAAATATTTGTTTCACAGGTTAGATGTGTGCAACCGTGTAGTTTTCACTGGTGGGACGACATTCCATCTGGAATCCGTGTGTTTACTTAACGCTTACAACTTCAGTGGAAAATACCCACAGCAACGTCTTCCAAGCAAGTTTTTCATTCAACATAATACATGCAGCCATATCTATGTTTAGTCTTCACATTACGAGCATTGAATTTGGGGTGTATGGGTTATTTTGCACCATCTACAATTTAGTAAAAGATACATTTAAATCTTTATCAGAGAGATGCTCCATTATTTTATTGATTAAATGCATCTAAAACTAAGAAAAGCTAAACCTGCAGGTATGACCTCGTGAAAACAAAATAATTAGTATCGACCAGGAAAAGTTTGATCACTTCATCCCACACAGTGTTTAGCAGAACCTAGATTTAGATTTGAAGCTTCTTCTCTCCTGAAGATAAGTGCACACACATGTTGGGGAAAACAACCCAAGCCCCAAGGGGAAAACCGTACAAGTCGAAGCAAACACTGAGCTTTAAGGTATAGTTTGTCTTAACGACATAAAAAAAACCCCACCTCTCATCTTGCAGCTGTGTTTAATTACTCCTAATAGCTCGGCATTCACGTTAGTGGTTTTTGAACTCGACACGCTCGTATGACGATGTCAGTCACTCACTGTTGCTTGCTAGCCATTCGTTGAGGTCTATCTCTCTGGGCAGCACCACCAGCTCCTTCAGGTCGAAGTCCACCACCCGGATCTTGGTGAACTCTGGCTCCACATACTGCTTCTTCTCCTCTGCCGGCGGCTTCTTTCCATTTGGCTTCGTCTTCGACTTCCTGCGACACAGAGGAAACAAGGACAGTTTTGAAAAGCTGCGCACGCTTTTCGATGGAGGCAGTCGTTCTTAAAAGCAACAGCGAGATGGCGATGCCAGCCTAAACTCAGTAGTGCAGAAAAAAATTAAAAAATAAAAAAAATTTATGGAGACCTCAGAGTTAAAAGGAACCTCAGTGAGGTCAGATCGATGAAGCATGGGGGTGACTGAGCCCATAAACACACCAAAAAAAAAAAAAAAAATGCTCCCCAACCCAGATTTTGACAGTGACTTCACTGCAGACCCCACAAACACCCACTTGTCGCATCTTTGCTGCAGATCTCCAACCTTACATCGACTCAGATAGCCTCACGCAGTCGCCCGTCCGCAGCGCGTTGTGCCGCTACTTTTAGCACAGACACGTCACATCACACCCTGCCTTTACTACCCCGAGTTTTGACCTCTCACCCCTCGGGCTCCTGCTCGGGCTGCGCCAGGAGCAGCAGGTTGCTGTGGGGTCAAAGGCCAGAAACCTCGACACTCGATACAGACGGATGCCTGGTCGGTCCCCGGAGCCACACGGAAGGTTGTTGAGATCCTGCCTGATAGGCGCTCCGCTCTAACATTTTCTCTCTGTTCCTGGTCCTGATTGGCTTAGGTCCACTGATGTTTGGGTTTGTGTGAGGACAAGGAAGACAGAGTTTACTCCCTGAATGCGTCTTGGTTCTACTGACCCTCACTTCCGGTCTTTCAGCAGTCACCGACTCCATCTCTTCCAGAATTTTCCTCCAGGCAAAACCGAAAACATGCATGTAGCCCCTCAGTCAATCGAAAGCGTTTTAGAGGGAAGAAATGTAAGGTCGAGAAAAGAAAGGAGGGGTCAAACTGACACGATTCCAGCTGATATCCATGGGAACAAATAAACACTTTCAAAACATGACAGAACCGAGAGGCACGGGGCCTTCTGGCACTCTGCAGTTTCATTCCCTTCCCAGGAAGCGCTACCTCGCTTTTCCACCCAGCGTGCAAGAGAAGGGCATGTCAGCATGCAACTGCGCACACACACGGCCTGCAGCCTTCCTACTTTGTAAACGTTTATTTTTTATGTGCTTGCAGTCATCTAACTCATCATCAGCCCTGACAAAGGCAAACTGCCTGATGATTTCCTGTGAAATGTTTAACTTCTGAGCAACCCAAACTGGTTCTTGTTCAAAATCACTCAGCTGCCGAGCCGGCTTTGGGACTTGAAATTCAAGAATGCTAAAAGGCACCTTTGATTGGTTAATTGCTACTTACTAATCAATATTAATTTTTCCAATATCTACTTCTGGATTGAAGGATTTCTTTTTTTTTTTTTTGACTACTGGTCAAAAGTTTCAGTCCATTTTATTCCTTAATTTCTTTGTATCCATCCAGTCGATCATAAAACCTCGACTTGTTTGTGGGAGTGCAGGCAGAATCAGGTGGTTTTCTGCTCTGAGCTACATGTTTCATCATGTGAAAACTGTTTTGCCCAAGGACAAAGCCTCATTTGCAGATACCCTCAGTTCTCGTAGCTTTTTGTAAAGCATCTCGGAAAAACTGTTCGACTCTTATGAAAGGATCCTTTTAAAAACAGCTTCACAGCCACTTCCTGCCCTCCTCTCTGCCTCTGCAGTTTCACAACTTTCCAAACAAACCCCTCCTCCGTTTCTAGTGTCCACACTTCAAGGTGGGGGTAGGGGGGTGAAATTCCCAAGTCATTATTTTAAGGTACAGAAAACTTCGTCTATACCAGCTCTTATCTAGGCTTGCATAACACACACAAGTTTGCCTGTTCTTGGCAAAAGCTTTTACCATAAAAGGCATCGAGGCGCCTCGTCCTGCTCACCAGATCTGGGCAGAGCACAAGGCAGAATTTAAGGGAAAAGTGAGGTCAGGCATGTTTTTGGACCGGAGAGAGCTGCAGCCTGTCTGGCACCAGCAGGGTAAACCCACGATGATCTAGAAAACCAAAAACGTCTCATTCCAAGTGAAAATGAAAGATGTGAATCAGAAGGAGTGACGTAGATGTGTTTATCTGGCAGTAGTGCAAGGAAACCGGTATAGAATCGCCATCAATGGACTAGATTTATCTTGATCAGCTCATAGCCCCTCCCACAAACACATGCAGGTAAGTGCTGTAAAATTGTAAAATAGAGAAGAAATGGGAAAATGTGTTTCTGCCAAAAAAAAAAAAGACCAGATCAGAGGAACGCTAGAAATAGAAATTTATTGTTGGCCAATACAGAGGTCAGAGCAACGACCAACAGCTGTTCCAATTTTCTCCTCTCGCTTTCTCCCAACACCCCCGACCATCTAGCCATCTTCATTTACTACCTTTCCTCTTGTGTCCCCTCAACACACACACACACACACCTGTGTCTTCCACAGAAAGGCCACACTGACTGCAGCCCCCTTTCACTTTTCATGGTCCAGCTGGTCCCAACAGCTGCGCCCCCCCACCCCCGTCCCCTCCTTCACCCCACCAGGCCCTCCGAGATAATCTAGAAGAAGCGAGTTCTGTCCGGTTTGAGAAGCGGTGTTTGTCCAGGCGCGTGTGCGTCCGCCGAAGGCTGTTCAAACATACATCTGCTTGGCCTCAGGCTGGTGCAAATATTTGTTGCTCTGTGTTGGCCGACCAAGTGGCAAACAAGTAGCCGAGTATGGCTGGGGTAAAAATGGCCTTAGCCCGAATACGAGTACAATTTGAATCCGGTCCCACTACCAGAATCTGGTTCCAATTTATCCTGGAATCACAGGGGAGAAACATTTCAGAGCCATGAAGAATCATCAACGTAAGTGCTTCATAAAAGTAGAACAATCTGCTCCTAAATCGCCCTTCTCTTCCCTAAAGCCTTGGTGCTTTCTAGCTTGGAAAAGTTCAGGTAGAGCCCATCACTTTTTACGGACTTTTGTTTTGTGTGGAAACTCTTGTAACTAAACTGACACCTGTTTAATAACCTCCATGTAATGACTTTCCCCTGAAGCTCAGGGCTCCTGCCAAGCCAGATATTGCACAACTGTTGCTGAAATTGGCCCTCCGGATGGAAGGGGCGTAGAACTGCTGGCATCTGGATGCCGTCATCGCAATCCAAACTAACACCGACAACGAGCTCAGCTCAGCTTTCCGTCATACACAACACTGCTTTAAAGACTTTAGGGATTCTCTCTAATAGTTCATAAAATAATCAAGGGGAGCCCTCAAAAACAAAATGTAGTCTAACGAAAAGACTAATGTAAAACAGTTTGAGGTGTTTTAAAATGAACAGAACAGATTGATGCTAGCTGAGAAAAACCTCTAGATAAAGAGTAGATGTTGAATTTTCTAGCTTTTTTTTCGCCCCATGACCCTGAGTAAACTTAGCTTTTACAAGAGTCAGAGGTCAAAGGCCTTGCAATCAGAGATCTTCTGCTTGTTATACATTCAGCGATCATCAGCTGAATAGATACAATAATTAATTTAAAAGTACAATAAAACAATTGATTAAATTACTCAGTGTGTAAACAGAGCAGTCTTAGGACTGGCAGTTCTCCCCGGGGTCACTGATCTGCTTGGAGATCGAAACAAAAATGCTCTGGACACCCTGAAGGCCACAAACACCGGAACTACAGCCAGCAAGAGCAGAACCGCAGCAGCCATCAGAAAGTCTAACAAACGAGATGGGGCTTTGGATGAAATAGTTAGCCTAAAATTGAGAACATTTTTAACTAACCACAGAAAATCAGGTTGTTTTTGATTCCTGGAATAAAGACACAAACCTGAAGCTTCTCTGTTTGGTTGGACTGGTAGTCTTTATGCCTCCAAAGTGTTTTAACCACTAACCTTTGTTAGTTCTAACCGTCCCACCTTCCTCTTCTCATCCTGTCCCAAATCCCATTCGCAGTGTTCACACGGACCCCCATGCAGCACCATAATGAGGCCTCATCAATGCCACAGCACGAATGTATACAAAGCAAGGGTACGGGGGCATTGCATTTTTTAAAATGTAACTTCACAGTAAGAATATAAACTCCAATACTGTTTTGATGAGAGGAAAAAAAAAGAATCAACCCAGAATTTTCTGCATGATAATCTGTAAATCTAAATAAAAACATAATCAGATCGTTAAATATGCTCCATCAAAAAGTTTATTGTTTTTTTTCACTCCCAAAGAATGTAAATCTTTCACCTCAAATGGGTCAAGAGTTTATATTTATCACTCCATTCTTACCGCTCGTCTTTATAACTACTTCTAAACCAAAGGTAATCAACAATTTACCAGAAAAGGAAACGCATTAAAATTAGAGCTACAAGTCTACAACCCTTCCCGTCATTCTCATTAACTCAACTTTCTTCCTTGTTATCTGTGGCATAGCCACTTTTGCTCTCTCCCCCCCACCCCCTCCAGGAAGAAGTGTGTCAAATCACCCTCTTTGTTGTATTTCCTCTGAGATAACCAGTTTCTTCAGAGGAGGGTTGAACTTCCTAATAAAGTAGGTTCAACAAGACTTGTCTCTACCTGTTGCTGATGTTGCAACAGACTTTACGCCACAGAGTAATACTTTCAGTTCAGCAGCCTGTATTGTGTACACAGGTTGATGGTGATGGCCTCCTCACCATCAACGTTCACACTGCTATCGTGTCACAAAACTATTTGTCTCGAGGCATTTGGCTCTCTGGCTGCTGGAAAATAAAAACACACCTCTCCTTTGACATGAAAGGTAGGGGAAACATTTCCAGGAGAGCCTGTCCCCTAAAGCAACATACTCACAATGGCAATTAAACTGGAATATACAAAAACAGGCAAAAAAAAAAAAATCAATCAGTAAGAGATTGAACTCTCTTAATCTGAAAGTCAAACACCAATTGCCTTACTCTATCAAAGAACCAGAACAGCTTCTCTCTAGTTAGGAAACGGTGGTAAAAGTTCAGGGGAAAAAAATGCCCAATCATTTTTTAACCAGTTCCTCTAAAATTCTCTTTAAATATTCCCTTTTAAAAAACAAGAGTCACCAGTAACACTAAATATTTCCCATTCTTCTCATCTCCTGACTCATCACCAGCACAAAACTCCAAGTTAAACGCTTTTTCATTTGTCTCCAAATTTTTCCCCAAATTAAATATGTAATACATCAGGAGAGGGTTTGTTCTTTTTTAGAAAGAACAAAAAAAAAAAAGAAAGACGACTCCCTGGCAACTCTTCCCCCTCATCATCATCATCACCGAGTTGTAATCTGCGGTGACCCCCGGAACCAGGGGGTCTTGTGTAATTACAGCATTTAAGCGACAGAGAGTTTATGACTCGCTACCAAGGCGCTAGTTTCTCAGCACGTCTCCTTATCTGGAAGGACGGAAACCCAGCGATAACCTGACGTTCATATGAAAAACAGCGCGGTTAAAAATAAAAATGCTTAGTCAATTAGGGGCCAATTATGGGTGAAAAGCAAGCATACAAATATAATAAATAAAAAACTAATCACAAATTATTCCCAATAATTAAAAAAAAAAAAAACAAGAAAGAAAGTATTACCTTAGTACTTTTCCGACTGCCTGAATGACCATTTTCGCTGTTAATGGAGGTCTTGGGTTTTTCTGGGGGCGCATAACTTTCTTATCTTAACAAGAGGAGCAATAATCTCCAACCATAGCATATAAACATAAACAATATATATCAAAACGTCGCTTGTTCGGCTAGTTCAGGTCCGACAGAATCAACACATCGGGTTGGTCCCACAGAAACTTTCTTACTACTTACAGGAGAAAGAAAAACTCAGAGTAGCTCTCACAGAAAGCCCTACCCCCCCGCTCCATTACCGACGTCCAATCAGATAGGCGGAAGCAAGGTAGGAGGCGGGGCATGGTGACGTCAAAAGTCTGCCCATGTGGACGTGGTTGGTGTAGTTAGAATGTAGCAACAGGTGGTCAGACTGTAACTGGACTGGCGAAATAAAAAGGTGCAGCAAGGTTTCATACTCCTGTTGTAATAACTGGTTTGCACACAGCCTTGCCTTTCTCAGCTGAAAGGAACTCAGGACGCCAATTTTAAATGAGAGAAATAGATTGTAGTGCATCATTTTTATTAAATTAGATAAAAATTAAAAAAATTAAAAACCATTGCATCAGTGTGGATTAGTGAACAAAAGTTTGTAAATGAAAATATTCACTTTAATTTATCCACCAAAAAAAAAGAAGAAGAAGCAGCTTGCAGCAAGAATATTTGCTCAGCATTGCCTCCCTCTGTGAGTGAACGGTGCAGTGTGGATACCGGGCCTGGCAAGGTGACATTCCTTCTTTTCATTCTCAAACGTTTCCCGCAACCCGCGTGTGACCTCAGTTAGACGTGTTCATGCATGACTGAAGAACCAGTGAGGGAATCAGGCTGTACACTTTTTGCAGGGCAAGGTTATTGTTGGAGGGAATTGTTTGGAGACTTTTTTTTTTCATTTTAAGAACACAATTTAAAGCACCAGTAAATTATAAATTCTAATTACACTGTCAGAGAGCAAACAGCTCTAGGAGACGGAGTTATGAAAACTGACTATAAGTTGCACTCATGGGAAAATTACAACTGTTGTTGCCAAACTATCGTTCTCTTCGCCATTCTTCCCTCTAATTATTGCCTGACAGCAGACACGGCCCTCTTATTCTCCTGTTTCTGCTGTTGTGTTCACACATTTCCGCTGCTTTTCTTGGTTTGTCTTCGTCGCCTCTTGCAATCATTGTCTCCTCTGGGGGCCAAAAAAAGAAAGGAAAAAAAAAGAGGAAAAAATGAGAAATGAGCAGAGGGGGGGTCCGGTCTTTGCACATGTGGCAAGTGTACGACCGACAAGCTACCACATCACAGAAACTAATCTGTGCAATCTGCAGAGCTGCAGTACGCATTCCTCCAATGAAACTTGGGGCAAGCAGATACATGAGGCCAAGCTTCCTGATGGAAAAGCCCCTATTTGATCCAGAAAGACCTGAAAAGCAGCTGTGTTTTGGGGTGTGCACCCACTTAACTGGAATTGGTGGGTGGAGATGGCTGGTCCCGAGGCATGTTCATTGCTACTGTTGAACCAGAACTGAGAAGTACTAACAGGAGGAGGAGGAGGACCTTTTTTTTCATGGTGCTAAAAATAGCAGAAGCCTGCCTAGTTTGGCCCATGAAGATTGAAAAAACCTGCGCAGAGGCCATAATGTGAGTGCCTATGCATGTGCAGAGTAGCTTAATCAGTGACTGAGGAGGAATAGCCAGATGTGGGGGTGGGTTGTCAGTTTCTCTACAATAATCAGTGCCTATAAAATGCATCTTTAGCACTACATTACAAAAACCTGCAGTAATCCCATTTAATAAGCAATCAATGTAAAGTTGAGTCCTAAAGTTCAGTAGTCAGCCTGAGGTACAAGTTACTACCCACAATGTAAAGAAAAACGTTCCATTTGTATAAATAATCAGAATAATAGTTAAAACAGATTCTACATACTATGAATCTTTAGAAATTAGGACGTCGTCCAAATTAAATCAGTAATATTGGTCAAAAAGTGAAATTCATTGATACTTTACACACAGATGAATTTAAAGTACTAATAAGAACCCACAATTCAATTCCTTGGATAATGAAACACTATAAACCACCCCTGCCCCCAGCAATGCAGAAATGTCATCATGCTGAAAAGTATCTTCATGTATTGTACAGTACATGCATTCAAAACTTAATTGGACCTTCTTTTGCATGAATTGCAGTTTGTACCACTATGGTCACTGAAGCAGCTTTTGGCACCTTTGGTAGTGTGGACAGGTGCCAAATCCTGCTGGAAAATAAAATCAAACATTTCAATACAGCATTTCAGCAGAAGAAACCATGAAGTGATTTAAAATTCTCATTTTCTAGGTCGAGTTGAATTTGGTCCAGCTAGCAGAAGACATAGCACCCAAAATTATCACAGACTGTGCAAACTATGATTTCTGTGTCTCTTCACTCTTTTCCAAAACTTTGTAAACTTGATTTCCAGATGAAGTGGAAAATTGTTTTAATCTGTAAAGAGGACTTTAGACCACTAAACAGCAGTCTAGTTAATTTTCTTCCCTAACAAGGCAGGACAATTCAGACATCTCTGGTTCAAGAGTGACTTAACACGAGGAATGTGACAGTTATCTTCCTGGATACATTCTTCTCAAGGCTGTGGTTATGTTTGTTGCTTCTGGACTTTTCCCTACTACACCTTTTCCTTCTACTCAACTTTTTTTTATTTTTAAATGCATCACTGAACAACCAGCCATTATCAATGTCTGTGTGTCTTGTGGAGGGTGTTACTGGCCATCTGCTAGACAACTGTGAAATCAGTCATTTCCGTCAAACAGAAAAAACAGAAATATTGGTCTGATATTTAATTTACTACATAACTAAATTATGAGTTTCAATAGCTACAGGTCATAATCATTAAAATTGAAAAAACTAAATAAAAAATGTGATTAATATTAACACAATGATGTTACTAATATAAAATAAAAGGCAAAATATAGGGTAATAACAATAACACCATAAGTTTTGAAATGTATTAAAGCGCTGCATTTGTCTTTCAATCCCAACCAGGAATGATGCAAAAACACAGGAAGCCCAAAGCTCAGGGAACTTTCCATTAGTTTGACTCAAACTATTAAATCTTTGTGGTCACCTAAGATGGAAGATATCTGTTCAAGATCAGCGAGGCTCGGCGTCACTCCACTGAATCCAGGATGAGAATTAAAGGGCAGTGGTCATTAAACCTAGTCTCCCATTGACTCGTCAGCATGTAGTAACACCTCCACAGCTGTTTGTCCTTTATGCACGTAGGTGGAGATGGAGGCGATGCCAGCAAACTGGGCCCTGCTTGTGTGTCTGACGTAGATGGAAACCAACGGCCGCATTCCTTTGGTCTGGTAGACAATGGCTTACTATTTCTGCTCTCATCACAGTCACCTTTCTTCCTCCTATGCAGACACTACATGGCATCACCTGCCTTCTACCTGCTGACCTAGACCAAATCTAGGATTTAAAATTTAGTCCCCACCCCCAAAAAACTAGTAAGAATCTTAGATGCATGTCATCTAGCAAACATGGAATTGAAGTTAGGATAACAGCTTGACTTGTCTTTGTCTGCTTTAAAAAAAAAAAAAGAAGAAAAAGAAACTAAAACATGTAGAAAATCACTGACGTCATTATCCATGTGACAAAAGATGAGTTTACTCATAATCTGATGAAGTGAGAAAAAAGGTGACATTTATATCAATAACTGATGCAAACAGATAAACCAAGGAATGCAAAGGCAGTTGGGGAAGAACGTGTTCAAAATTCAAAGGAATACAATACTGACGTCATATCACGCCACTTGGACTCCATTCCTGAGTTAGAGGTCAAGATTACAGGCCACATGCTACTACAAGTTACAAATATCTGGAATTATGAACAAATGTAACTATGTTAATGATCATTAAGATGAAAGGGATTCATTTATAGGGAACATTTAAAAGAAAAAATTGAAAACGGATGAGAACTGCTGGCTTGCTCAACAGGTTGGATCTGAAAGTCTGCTGACAAATTCCACCTGGTTTAAAACAAAGAACAACAACTGTGATTCCAGGCGAGCAGCAGATTAGTCAGAACCATAGCAGAGGCGCCTTGGATTCCAGCCAGCAGCCCGGTCCCAGGCTAGCAGGAGGACGCCGCAGCACATCGCACCTGAGATCAAAGCTAGGACAGAGGTCCGACGATGTTTTAGACAAAGTCAGAGCATAAAAAGCAGACACTGTCCAAGCCGGTCTTTAAGAGCCGTCGCTGCAGCATTCAGAGCTTGTGGGAATGTGTTTAGGTAAGGTCTTAGCTAGTGAAAACAGTGCAGAAGGGAGTTCCTCAGAGCCCGATGGGTTGTATCTGTATGCCCAGATAAAGGTCAGCAGTTTCAGGAGACGTGATACACTGAACTGAATGACCCGTGTTGCAATATGAAATCCAAAACTATGTAGGAAAGTGTGGCGTTTGCTTGGCATTATATGAAAACTATAACAAAGTTGAGAAAGGCACAAAGAGATTGGACAGTGGACTGAATAGAACAATTTTCAGTTTGATTGCTCGGGACTGGCTGGTTAGAAAAATCAGAAATCGGCCTAAACCCAATTATTACCAGGTCGCAGTAACAAAGCGTTTGGGTGTGGACGATGTTAAACCCCCTTTATGCTCCTTTAATAAGTGTAAATAGGTCCACCCATTTTCTATTGCAGTTCTGAGCTAGCTTCCAAAATGAGGTAATCTTGATGACGTGCATTCTCACAAAAAAAGGACAATGATACACACAGAATCAGCCTGCATGAACCTGGACGCTTACGTGGAGCATATTTGGAGATTTACTGTGAAGAGACTCAAACTCAGAGGAACCACCGTGAATTAAGAAGCTTTTTAAAAGTGTATTTTCTACAAACTGTTGAGACATGTCTGAAGTTCACTCGGGCAGGAAGAGTGAGCAAGGCTTCCAGCAGATGACAGTAAGGTTGAACATATTACAGCAAAGTGTCCCCGTTACCATTTTGTTACGCTTTTAACCTCTCGTGAAACGAGCCAAATTGAGAAATCTCAGAGTTGATGTAAATGTCTACATTCTCTACCAAGGGAAACTGCTGGTTTGGTCACTAACTGATGCCTATGTTAAATGAAAATAGTTTGCCGCTTCTTTAAAAGATCTCATATGGGCCACAAAACTTTGATTAATACAGTTCAGCTGAAATTATACAACAAACATACTGTGTGATGAGCAGGAAATTAAAGGTATGTAATTAGCATCCTACAAGAAGGGGCTAACAGACTTTGGTGCATGTCCTCTCCCCAGTCTCTATCAATTTCTTGTCTAATTATCATCAATAAGTACCACAAAATCTGAACAAATATATATATTTTTAAAAATTGTTTTGTGTTTACAAAACGCTGATAACAGCGTGCCTCAGACATAACAAATTGTGAGTCACAAAATGCAGAATTTAACTTTCACTTTTACTTAGAAAGGTGAAGGCACCTAATTTTACAGACCAGTTTAGGCATTTACAGCTTCAAGCACCAGCGCTATTCATAAAAACAAAAACTAAACTCATGTCTGCTTCTGCCTTCTTTTTCCACTTATTCTCTCCATTCCAGCCTCACAGCATTTATCCTTCACCGTTTCTCTCTCTCTCTCTCTTACTTTTCTGCTTCATCTCTTCTTCGCTCAACATTCCTGAAGGGGATGGGCAACATGCAAAGACATGCCTGTGCACTTTGCACAAATGCTGGCTAAACAAAGGAGAGAAGAACTAAAGCAAATGAAAAGGATAAATGCTTTAAGTTTGTTGGACCCGGCTCTTTGTGATTGCGAATTTGATTATGTGCACTTCACAAGCAAACAGGCTAGGATTGCAATTTCTGCTCCATTTACCACCAGCAATGAGATTAATGAAAAATACCTGTACGCCTAATTGCATCTCGCCTTCATGCTAATGAGTAGTCAAGTTAGATCAAATGTTGAAATGTTCAGCTCTTCTCTTCTTTAAGGCGCATAGTTATTTTCATGTTTGCAAACCAAGGGGAAAAACGTGAAGGGTTCCTCTCCCTATGGCTCATGGGCCTTTTGCAGGAAGATAGGAGATGAGAAATACCAGACTCATGTCCAGACACATAAATCACCATCTCCATGGATACTATATGAATTCCTGTCGAAGGAAACGCGTCGGAAAGGAAGAGGAGGAAACAATGGGAGCTGATAAAGAACAAAAGAAGAAAGTGAGAATAAAGTTCAGTGAAAAGGTGGAAAAGATGATTAGTCATAGATCACAGAGGTAAAAACCAGAGCAGAAAGACTAGTTGGATTAAAAACAGTTTGGACAATAAGAGTGAAAGAGCTTGCATCTGGGTGGGAGCCTGTCACAACATGCCCTGAGCTCCGGCTGAACTCCTCCTCCCTACATTCCTGAGGATAGGAGAGTCTCTATCCATCGTACAATCTGCCATGTGGGGAGCCAAACACCTGTCAGTCAAATACTAGACCACACACTCAAGCAGGGGTCATGAGTCCAATGGGTCAAGGGCACAGTCAACCATAAAACAGATTAATAATGAGCGAAAGAGGGTGATAAACTATGCAGAAGAGATAACAAATCCTAAATCCTCCATTGTTCAAATCAACCTTGTGGCAATTTGTCTCAGACTTGGGAATTTTGCATTCTTCAAAAAAAAAAAGCATCATCAGTTTCAAGTAGATTTCACTAGTCTGCTTTATTGAAATGTGATTACGCATCAATAAATCACACCTAACGGCAGGGAATCAATCAGAGCTGGGCTGAGTAGCGTTTGTATTTAAAGTTTAACGTTTTGTAGAAGAATGGACTTCATAGAAATGATCATAATAGAAATTGGATGAAATAGAGCACCTTCAGAGAAATATAATATTTATTTACAAATGATAACTTATCTGAATAATTCATTGAAAATATTTAACTACAAAGATGCTTAAATTGATAAACAGGTATGTACACTGGCACAAGATATCTTGCTTACAGGCAAGGAAAGAAAACTGCAATGAATTCATTCAAAATGGGGGCATAGATTTGTAAAAGCTAGTTGGCCCCAATTTAATGTCTTTCTGTTGTAACAATTCGTCACCAGTGGCCTCTGGCAAACGTACAATTTAAACTAATGTGTTTTTCCACCTTGTGCTAGTAAATTTCCCCATTACCACTTGAGTGTCTTTTCTTTTTTTTGCTAAGCTGCCTGTAAACTGTTTACACCAAACTGGTTCCTGTCTCTAGTTAGATAGTTAGAAGCCTTTTCACACTAAAATGACAGAGACCTTGAGACCGATTTTTGAAAAAGAATTTCAATAACGGGCGTAAAACAGTTGGTTGATACCATTTTTTGAGCTTCTTGTTGATTTTTTTTATTATTTTTTTTTTATGTGAAGCAGTCGGATGGATGGCAGACCAACCGGTGAAATGTTGCAGCATCAAAAGAGTTCCCACCATGCCTACAATGTGACAGTCCTCAGGCATGAAAGTGTAATGAGGCTTTATCCTGCAAATGGCCACAGGACTGTGGACAAGGTCACTTGTTCAGTGTTGGAGATTAACCACATGACAGTGTGAAGTCATCCAAAGAAACAGGTGCAGCATCAACTCAGCCAGCAAAAGGGTTCAAGAAAAATAAAACACAGCTTGGGAGCCACTATTTTTCCAATTCATGCATATCATGTTATGACTTTAAATTCCTGAAAGAAACAAATAATCATCTCCCATAGCTCAAAGTCTACCAAAAATGCTAATAACCCACCAAAAAAAGCAGCAGAGACAGACAGGAATGTCTCTTTTCTTGGGAGGTGTGTGATAACTTTGGCATTGAGACTTGGAAACCTGCATGTTTGCAGATATCTCCAAGGCAGATAAAATTCTGAACATTTCTGATCCAAAGCAAAACATTACCTCCAGATTACAGCTTCAAGAAACACAACAGTGCACAGGAGTGTTTGGGCATCAGCCTGTGAGAGCTTTCCAAATCTGGTTCACAAAGTATTTAGTTATGGGATCAATACTGCCATCTACTGGTCTAAAAAGTAGATGTGCGAAAACTTTCATGTTAGGCGGTTAAAGAGAATACTTTTTTTTTTTTTTTCCAATGTAAAGACTGAAAGATTATGTTGTTGTTCTTCAAATATCTTTAGGAATGGGCATCAATTTCCTCTTTCAATTTCCTCTGTTAAATGTTTTTAACATTTTTACAGAAGTGTGGATACTTGCATGCAAATATGAACTTGAAACCAAATCATGATGAATGCACTGACAGCACAGAGACCAGCATTCTAATAGAGACTGTGAAACGAGTTACTTTTAGCCATTTGTGAAAACTACATTAAAAAAACCTAAATAAATAAACTAAAACAAGGAAATGTGAGAACCACAAAGCATAGGTGTGGGTTTGGGGAGCCGGGGCGGCGGGTGTTGGTGACGTAGGAAAGAGGTGCAACTGGAGAGGCTTCAGTCAGAGACCTGCTGATGTTTGCTGAGGAGAACAAAAAGCAGACTGTGTGTATGTGTGTGAGAGTAGGTGCAGCGCAGGATAAGGTGGAGGGGATGGAGAGAGGAGAAAGAGCATCATGGAAAGAGGAGGTGGTGGGGAGCGGTACTGGATTGGGCCCATGTTTGGACAGGATGTACAGGGTGGAGCATCAGAGTGTAGAGGATGAAGTGTTGAAGTGAACAGAGCACTCTTTTCAGAATATGAGAAAACATTGGTTTAGATCATCTGATAGAGAACAACCAGGGTTTCTATGTATTATTCCTTCTTTTTTCAGGCTCATAAATATGACATTTTTAACATATAATAAAAACCTTCACTATGCATTTATGGCAAATATTTTCCATTAGTAGTCAGGCTTTAAGAACATGGGTGGCTGGATGGATAACAGACAAATTAAAGAGTAGGTGGAGCTGAAGCAGGATTAAAACAACCACCAGATTGAAAAATGGATGGATCTACTGATGGAAGAATTGACAGACAAAAGATGAGTGGACAGATGACTGAATAAAGACATTGATTGACAGAAGCTGGTTAAAAGTATGGAAGTACCAATAGCTGGGTGGACAAATGGACAGCTAGATGAAAAAACGAATGAACAACTGATTGAAAAACTCTTGGGTGGACAGATGGTGGACAGATGGTCATCTGAAATAAACTTAAATCAGCTTCCAATCTTTTCAAGAATCAATGGTGAAACTTGTGATGGGTCTCAAAGGCAACCAGAGATAGAGAAGAAGGTGTGAGGACTCTTCACCAGATTGAGGGGGGCTCCCTCTGTTCAAGGTCATATTCCCAAATCAAGAAGAACGCAAACGTGTGCACCATAAACACACAGCTGCACACGAAGCAAAGGCACAGAACGTTCTGTTGCCAAATTACGTACAGCAAAGAATAAATGACAACTTTTTAAAAATCCATTAATCAGTGCCTAGGTACCTAAACGTGCATCTCTGAACTTCACGGAGCATTAGCATCATTAATGTGACAGTCAAGTGGCTCAGTGTCTCCCCGAGGTCAGCCATAATGACTGTCAGTACAAATGATCACGATTTAAAGAAAAACGCCTAAGATCAGCACATGCTAAATTACATTAGTCTGCTTCATAACACATGTCCCAGCCTGTTTCAAGGTAGATTACATAACTGTTCGTCTTCTCGGCCTGTAACAAAAGCAACAACAGGCAGAACTGAGAGATGAAAGCAGTGTGTTTAGGGACAGGGGGTGGGTGGGAGGTGGAACCCATCCTCAAAGGAAATGTCTCCCATTTCCTGCACCGGCAGACGGTGCTTGACTTAATCAGGCAGTCTGGCATGTTGGTGTTTGAGTTGTTATTTTACCCCGGCCGATGCCCTGCTGAACTTTAACCCCAGGAGCAAAGAACAAGCTGACCTGGGCTGAATTTGACATGTGCTTAAAAGTTGTCGAGGTGAAGTTTTTAGCCGTCCGTTATACTTAGATCTACAAAACTAAACATATTTTTGAATTTTTTATTCTATTTTTTTTAATAAATGCTATTCTGGTAATAAAATAAGAATCATGACATAAGAGCACGAGGATAGTTTCTTGCTCTCCTTGATTTGGCTAATGATGCGACGTCTCCAATAAAAATACTCCTGCAGTCCTCTGCAGTTTCTAATTTTGTGCTTCACATGACACGGTGGGAACTTTGTGCGTTCACAGACGTCATTGGGTTCTGTTCAGTAGCTATCTATGAAGAGCATTGCTGGAGTCTTCCCAGCGGCCCCCACCCAGCGTCTGGTAGGCTTGGTGAAAAAAACCCCCCGCAAAAAAAAAAAAAAACCAAAAAAAAAAAAAAAAAAAAAAAAAAAAAAAAAAAAAAAAAAAAAAAAAACAGCCGACTCACATCTGCTGCTCTGCTTATCATAACAGCCACTCGGTCAAACACACGAGATCAAGGACATTTTCAGAAAACAGTACAGTCAGTTCTTTTCGGCGCACACACGCACGCACACAAACCAAACCTCTGAGTGGAGCGGTTCAAAAAGTTAATTAGTGCTTCAAAATTAGCCACAAAAATAACCATCAAATCTGCTCGTCCTCTACAACTAAATATTCAAAGTTTTAGCTCAATTTGTTCCACTAAAGGACCTGGAAATGGGAGTACAATATAAAAACAGCTAAAAACTAAAACTTCCTCAGCTCACAAGAGTGTTTGCTTACCCAGAAATCCTAAGAAATAAGGATCAAATAAGGAAAAGAATACATAATTTGGAGGAAGTGGGGGAACAATCTACCACCCTGATGACTAGACAGGATCGCCCCACCATCTAATCGCAGAGGAAACTCTGCTCCATTGTGTGAGCTTGATTAACTCAAGGAGTGATGAAAGCGTAGGAAGCAGTCACACCCAGGAGCTCGCAAAGAGGTGAGGAGAAGCATGTGACCGAGCGAGGCACAGAGCTGACTAAATCATCAAAAACAAGATGATGAGCACATTTTAATCTCTAATGGGTTTAGATTAACTGGCTGTTAGCCAGGTTTACGTAATTAATGACGGTGGTGAATAATAATAATAATAATAAAAAGTCCTTGGCAAAGAGTGTCAAGGTGCTACACTGTGAGAGATGAATCAGTGTCTCTGCCAGACGTAACTGCTTGCTGTTATCCAGGCTTACAAAGTTTGAAAAAGTTGTCAAATGTGCAGACATAATAGCAAAATACGAGGCGTTTAAGAGTCAAACAGAAGCCCTTAATCATGTAGTGATGAATGAAAACCAGAACGCTGAATATGACTGAACTAGTTAAAAATGTCATGCAAATGTTATTAATGACTCCAAGTGATGAAACTCTTCCCACAGCAGGCCTGATGTGCCCAGATGGCCGGTCAATGACAGGGGTTGAAGGAAGTGGGTGGAGGCAGATGCTGCTGTGTAGAGGCAGAGATGGAGAGGGGAAAAGCAGATGGGAGGTCAAATCAATACACAGAGAGAGAGAGAGAGAGAGAGAGAGAGGATGACGGTGCTCCTCACTTCACTGACACACACACATTTGTTCACATCCCCCCCACCACCACAGATCCTATAAACTCCTCCAGTAAGTAAATGGGATCAGTGGTTATTACCATCATGACTCACGTAAGCGTGCATTTCAGCATCTTCATGCCATAGAGGTGAGGTGTAAACAAGGCTCTGATTGGCTGAGGAGTTTCTGGATCCCACCTGGGAAGATGTGCTTACAGAGTGACATCATCTCTCAGTGGAGGGGGCGGGGGGTTGAGGGGAGGGATTCTAGTGCAGTGTGTGCACATCTGTCTGCAACTAAAAAGGCCTCCAGAACAGCAGAGAAAGGCTGCAGAAGACATTTTAGTGAACCAAAAGGATAGTTTCTAGTGGCACACAACTACAAAATTACACAGCTTCCCAGATGAATGTGCACGAGGCAGCGTGTGTGGCGTATTTTAGTCTGAAACAGGGCACAAATGAGGAAGTTTTACCTACTTAACACCATTTTCTCCATTAAGTTAGACTGCTCCTGACCAGCACCCCGCCTTCCTTTCACCCTGCTGCCAGACAAACACGATAAACAGGAAGTGAGGCGCCCAGGCCCTTTCCGTTTCCCTGTAAATGGGCCTCTTGTTCTCAGAAGGTACACTGAGAAATCATGGAATGCTAGAACAAAAACTACCACGACCAATTTCCACGCTCACCTTTCAGAAGCCTGAAAACGTCTCAAAAGGAACACTGTTCTTGGTCAGGATTTCTGTCCGACCCTTTTCCTGCCACCTGACCAACAGACAGACTTAAACAAGCACAATGGAGACATTATTGACTCAGTTGTAATATATTTTTTTAATGTCTCAAAAGGCGCGCCTGCTAACTCGGACAACGTTTTAATTCCCATTTGACTTTTAAAGTTTACCGTTGGGTTTTGTGGACACAAAAACTGCTAAACACACAAAAGGCCTCCAAAACAAAAACACCTGTGCTGTTTTTTAATTTAAGTGCGTGTGCTGACGGTCAGGATCTAAAAGTGGAGGCGAGGTTAATGCAAGGCCATCTTTTTCTCCTCCTGAGCCAGCAGAACAAGGCTACTTCTGAAAACACACACACACACACACACACACACACACACGCACACGCACACACAGTATTATGCAATTGCTCCATTGTATGAGGTGGTCTGACCTCTGCAGTGTCTGGGAGATGTAGTGAAAGTCAAGAGGGACAGTTCGTGAGTAAAGAGACAGGCAAATCTAAAAGAAAACAAAACCATCACTTCAGAAGATTCAATCAGCAAAAGCCTCATAATATTTAGTAATGTTTAGACACAGAATGGAGAGTTAAAAATCTGTTTCAGGCCACCTTTGGTAGATAACATGTATTAACATCAAAGGAATGGGAAACTGACAGCGAGAGGAAATTCCTGAGGATTAAACCAAACAACATCCACATTAAGCCATGGACTTCAGGAAGTTCCTGAAAACCAAAAGAAGGGAAAAATATTGGGTCTGAAACAAATGTAGCAAATTTATAAATGCTCCTCTGTACACAGCGCAAATCATTAGTGATGCCCATAGTAGAGGGAAGGTAAATGGATGGTCAGAAACTCAAAAATACAATTTTATTTCCACCCAGTAAATGCAGCAACAACTTGCGCTGACCAAAAACAATCTTCAGTGTGGAAGTTAAGATTCAAAGTTAGCCACTTTTAGTTTCAGAGAGGCGTTCTCAAACAAATCCAGAATAATCATAAAAAGCACAAGAAGGTCCTAATTATGGAAAAATGCATCTGCTGCTTATCCAGGGCTTTAAACGGGGACTGAGAGCTTAGCAGAAAAACTAGAAGCACGGCAAAGTTTCTACTTCGTCCTTTTGAGTTTTCACCCTTAACTTCATTGCACTTGCGAAGGCAACAGAAATAACTTCTTCAAAATCAGCATTCATGCTTAAACAGTTTCTTTGAAGAAGAAACTGAAACATGCTTTTTAATTATAGAACTGATTTTACTGTGCAGTTAATCATTATTCTGGATGGTACAAATCAGGATTCAGTGCCAAGACTACAAGAAGTTACCCAACCCTGAAAGGCTCTATTGGCAAAATGAAAACTTTGTTTTTCTACATAAATCAAGACTTTCATGTTGATTTAATTCGGGGCCATGTGAGCGTTGAGCCGTCCCACGACCCTGGGGTCCGATGGGGTAAGGGAAGGGAAACGTCGGTCGGTTGGCACCTAATGGCGCCCCGATCGAGCTGCACGTCTCAGCTGGGTGGAGCAGCGGGGCCCGTCAAAGACGGCCTAATGAGAGACACATGGCAGCCAGTAGAGTCCGCTCTGCTGGCACAACACACTGTGTGAGGATACACTCAGGGCTATTGTTCCTCAGCAACACGTTATGACATTTACCAACTGATCCACAGCTAGCAAACACAGAGATATAAACACACTCGCTCCGGTCATGTGCTGGGGCCTGGAGGCCTGGATGTCCCCATGTATCAGCAACAGGTCAAAGATTATTCTTTAGGCTAAATAAATATTAAACCGGTTGATCCAGAGGAAACAGAGAAGGCTGCATAATTTAGTGCTAATATATCATTAACATAAACAAAACAAAGGACTGTTTGTAATATTTGAAGTTTCATGAACTTGCACTTTGCATGCCAGTCTAATCATCGGGATTCCTACAAATTTCACCACTAAAATTTTGGAGCGTTTCCCTCAGTTTTCCTAATATTCGTCACATGAGCACCAAACTCTAACCTAGTTGAGTTTTACTACCTCCAAACTGCGCAGATAAAGTTAGCCTTTGGATTTGGCTGTGTAGTAAAGGACTATTTCACTGTTTTGTTGTCTTAGATTGACTTTATTTTAAAATCTAGAAGACACTTCTGGATTAGATTATTCTACATTAAATATAGATTCTCTAAATCGGTCCCTTTGAAAATATAAATCTCTAAAATACGGGTTTGTTTGGCATCTAAACCTGACACCAGTTTATAAACCACACATCCACCTAATAAACCCAAATCTAAGAGAGTATATGGGCCAAAACCAGCATACAAATGGTTGTTCTCCCATGCCTGAGTTTATCTGTGGGTTCTGCCAGGAACGCAAACTGTGTAGAAACCCTGAATATTCAGCTGCTCACTCTCGACACCTGAGATGATGGTAGGACATTTCAGAGAGAAATTGTCATCGCATGACTTTTTTCTTATTTTTCATCCCTAAGCTGTGACGCCTTGTGTCTCCTCCAATTCCGCACAAAGGATGATGATCTCTTAAAGCTGTTATTTTATAATGAATTAAATGCAGAAAGGATCACCTTATGGAGCACCAGCTGTCCTAAGAATGGCTCACATAAGGACTCAATAGAAAAGACAACATTTTGGTTTGCACAGACCACGAGCTGACAGGATTCATAATACTCATTTAGCTACATTTTGATATTTTATTATTTTTAAAACTCAATTCTAATCAGTGCAATCCTTTATTTTGTACATACACATTTAATTTTTGCCATATTTAGCAACTGAAATCTAAACTGCAGTCAGTCTTTCTTTTGAAGAAAACCGCAGAAAAAACTGAATGCACTTAGCAGCAACCTAATACTTCTTTATTCTCTTTCTAAACAATCTGCAGAAAAAAAATGCATGAGTGGCAAGAAAGCAGGATTAATTTAGTTTAGCTTACAAAGACTGTTCCCTCCTCCTATGTCCTGCCTCTTTAAGACATCCTGCCCAATGACTTCTGTTCAATTCAGGAACTCAACATTTTTAAAAGTTTGCTACTGACTTGTCAAATTACAAACAATTTACAGATGACAAAAATATTACAAAACAAAATATGTCTCCACTTCTTAAAAGTAAAGATTTGACAGGGCTGCATAATATTCATAACACAATTCATTGCAATGACAAAAATCTATAAAATGAACCCACATGTCCCTCATTCTCCTCCATCATCACAATGTTCAAACCTCTCTGTCTCAGCCGTCTGATGTAGGTCACCAAGATCTGCATCAGTTCTGGGCATGAAGGACAGGGAAGGTGCAAAAGGCCAAATCTTTTACTGGCAAGCAGAGTCTTGATGCACAGAACCTGAAATATAACACCCTGATGAATATTGCTTCCAAGCAGACCTTCACCAATTGCAATATTACACACAGTGATGGAAAACATGCCTACAGCATTTATTTACCTCTCCCAAACTCTTAAAAGGTGTAACAAGGTTACTTTCTCAGCCTGTAATATTTGCTCCCAACCTACCCTACGAAGTTTCAGGCATTTGATTAAGCAAACTTGAACAGGCTAAATGTTTCAGTTTAAATATCAGCACTTGCTTCTATAGGAACTAAAGAGCTAATTTTGACGTGTTGCTCACTAATAAAAGGGGGGGAGTTTGGAGTTATAAAGATTAACACAATAAGCAAAAGAGTTAAAGACCAAATGACTTGGTTTCCCTTTAGATTGTGACAGCAATAGTGATGCCAGTGGTGTGGTCATTTTATTGATGTCGAAAGGGTAGTTAAATATACATATGCATACTATTGGTAAATGTCATTGATCAGCCAAAACAGCGGTATTAACCTCAAATGTCCCAAATTTTCAGATCGGTGCATGCATCCCTACAAAAAAAAAAAAAAAAAAAAAAAAAAAAAAACAAAACAACCAAAAAAAAATTAAAAACGCCCATTTCCCCCCCCAAATTATAAAAAATCCAAAAAAAAG
>NW_015112903.1:411580-418475 GCF_001443285.1 Poecilia latipinna
GGTGATTAACCCCAAAATTCCCAAAATTTTCAAAGAGGGTCAAACATCCCAAAAAAAAAAAAAAAAAAAAAAAAAAAAATGAACCAATCAACCTAACAGAAATTTAAATCGGCCATTTCCACCCCCCAATTATCAAAAATCCATAATAAAGGAGGTCATCTAATCACAAAAACATAACTTTTCCTATTCATGTAGTGCATAGAAGCTCTGAACTCCCAAAATTTTGACAATTTAAGAAGAAAGAAGAGTGAGGAAAATGTGGGTTCCACGTCTTTGTTACAGTGATTGTTTTTCATGGATGAAAGGAAATAATCTTAGAATTTCACCTGTGAAATTTTAAGCTCCTACCACTATGAAGGAATCAGGAGGATGGAAAAAAAGTTGGAATCAACCTAAATGGGAATCAGCAGGTCAACAAGATGGGAATAATCAGTTTCAGATTAGTGCATCTTTGCAAAAAAAAAAGAAAAAAAAAAAAAAGATTAAAACTATGAAACAACCTTCCTGAATCATCCGTGCTTCAATACTGCCTCAATGCCCCTTACAGCGAAGCTCACATGTAGCCTCTGATTTACAAGTCACACACCTAAACAGTACCCGTTGCTCAGGCTCAAAGCTGTATAGAAGTGCAAGCATCAGTCCCGAACGGGAATAATGTAATCCAGCTGTGCAACGCGGCTCTGCATTAAAACTACAATTTTACGCTCACCATCAAAACGCTCCCCGAGAGTTATATTTAGACTTTATACAGCCGCTAAGGCACCGTCGGCCTCGCCAAGCCCGCAACCACAAAAGAGGAGAAACAGATCCTTTCTGCTCCAGCTACCACAAAGTTTAGCATAAAGTCTTTTCAGCATCTCAGCTCGAGCACAGAAAAAAAAAAAAAAAAAAAAAAAAAACACAAACACAAAGTTTTAAACTAAAATCTTAGCTCTGTAGCTCGGAATAAGTTGACGGAATGCAAACATATTCAAGTATGGACAGAGTTTTGTGTTTAATGCAAACAAGAAAACCAGGAGGAAGAGGCAAAACACATTCCCATCCCCTTGTAAGGGAACACTGTGTCCCAAACAAACAGTGCAGCTTTGCCAAAAGGGGCACAGAGCGGGATGGGAGGAAAAGTTGGACGAGCTTGACCAACTGGCCGTCTTCTGGATGCGTTCCATTTCCTTCCGATTAGTCTCAACCCGCACCTCCAAACAAACCTGCAACCAGCAAAAGTTCATCATCTCTCTGGCCGATTGCCACAGCTGTCCCCGCGTCCGCAACAACCCCCCCTCCTCTCTCTCCTCCTCCTCCTCTCTCAGTACAAGACAACTCAGCAGAGATTCTGACGACAGCAGAATCTCTGCTACAGCAGCACTGTCCTCGAACGTCTCCTCCAAACCGCAGCACAGTAACCGAGAAAGTGAAAGAGTCGGTGGAAAGGAAGGAAGGGTGGACCAGAGACGCACAGGAAAACATGACAGTTGAAGTTTACGACCGCTGCAAACTCTATTGCGGAGAAACGATGGGGAAAAGTACCTATAGAAGAAGCAGTCGCAGCACACCAGCACCCCCATCAAGCCAGCGGGGAAGCAGAGGCGAGGAGAGGATGTGGCGTTCCAACAAGCTGCGCTGTTTTTCGGCTCCTGGTCGATGCGCCCGGGTCTGCAGACTGGGCTACAGGTGCACCAGCTCCGGCACGGCGCGGCGTGGGATCATCCGGCTGTTGGCGTCAACGCACGTCACGTGGAGAGAGGACGGCCAACGCGCACGCACAAAAATAAATCATTCACAAAAGCAGACGCGCCTCTCAGCGCCTTGCTCTTTCTCCCTCTCAACCAACTACTGCAACCGCCTGGCTCACTTTCACACTCCTGCTCCCTCTCTCCTCTCTCTCGCTCGCTCACTCGCTCTCTCCTTCACTCACTGGCTCTCACTTGAAAGGCGGGAAGATTAGCTTGGCAAACAGAGTCCCATAAACAAACCGCTGACTCTTGGGCAGCAGCGGGCACACTGCAGAGGAGACAGAAAGACAAGGCTGCTATCTCCACCATCTGTGTATGTCCAGGACCAGGGCTGGACGTCCCCAGCTCCACTTAGACCAAACACAGTCCCCAAAGTAGAAGTCTGAGTCAAATCCGGTCCGAACCTCTGGGGACGGTTAATCAGTGTAACGTTTTAGTCTTTCTACACTCAGTAATACGTTACGGTTTCAAACAAATGCAGCTAATTGTCAACCAACACTGACAAGGGAGCACAGCTGCAGGAAAGCACAGGATGTAACCTCCTTGGTGCACGTATACAATAACCATGACTCTTCATTCACACAATCCATGCAGAGGTGCAATATGGGAGGGGCCAGCCTGGAGACAAGCCCCTCCGCCCCCCCCAAAAAAGTAAGCCAATCGCTACAACGTTCTCTACCGATCTGGCTTGGGCAAATAAGGTGAAGGACACAATGAGCGATGGGCCTTGCGACATCACCCTCCACCCTCCCTGCATCATTAAGGAGAAGCAATCACTCGCTCCAGTCTTCTTTATTCGCTACAAACCCTTTAAAAAAAAAAGAAAAAAAAAAAGGACTGCAGTGTACAAAGTGCCGTAAGCTGATGTAATCTAAGACTGCAGACCCAGCCGATCCATACGGACACAAACAAGGGATTAACGGCTGAGACAACCTGCGCTGGCGAGCGCCGACGCTCCGAGTCAAAGGGACTGACCTCCCCCTCTCTGCCGACCCGCCACAACCTGACAAGGAGAAGCCAGAAACAGGCAGCAGTCACCTTCAAAGGGCAGCTGTTACATAACCATTGCAAGGGAACTGACTCTCGGCTCCCAGTTTGTCGCAGAGTTGGAGAAACCCCGATCTCTGGGTTGAGTGGGTAGATGGAGGAACCTCTCTGTAAACTAGAATGTCCTGAAAAACTTAATATATCTCAAAGCTCCCATGCAAAGAGCAAAATTTATTATATAGCTTCATTAGAAACAAAACTGCATATTTAAAGTTGATTTTTTTTTTCCCCTGTTAATTTGGGCTATTGTAGCTTACGTCTAAAAAAAAAGATCCAACATCGAGTTTCACAGAAAGATTGAATGTTGCATAAAAAAAACCTTAAGAAGCAGTGAGAGACCAAGTCCTCCTGGAAAATGAAATCAGAATCTCCATAAGGAAGCATGAAGTGCTCTGAAATATCCAGCTAAATGATGAAGCTGACACAAAAGACCAAGTGGAAAGATGATGTTCCCAATCCTGTCAAGACCCTGCTGCTTGTGAACCACATTTTTATCTTCCACTCAACTTTCCATCAGTAAACTCGGAAACAGGACTCTGAACTGCTAGCTTCTTATAAGGACTCTTCTAATGTTGCCTCCTTTTTAAGGAGGTCAATAACTGTATGCTGGACAGCTATCAAATCAGGAGGTCATAAACATTTTAGTCTTTTTTAAGAAGATTGAATGAGGAATTGAATTTAGAATGTTTTCTTAAATCAGCTGTAAGCTAAAATAATCAAAATTTACAGAAATTACCACTTGGAAACAGTTGTGTATAACAAATCTCTACAATACGAGTTTCCCTTTTTAAACTGAATAAGATTCATCTTCCTCCATTTCTTCTTTTACTGAGACTAATTCTGCTGCAGTAGATCATTCGGTGGGACGGCAACAGGCTCTCTCTGCAACTTTCTCGGCTTTTGTTTGCCGAGGATGACAAAGAGCTGCAGCATCCGATGACGTCGTGTCTTCCCATAGCCACCTCCATCTCGGCTTCCTGCTGTTCTCAGGAGACCCGTCTCCAGGAGCCTCGGAAAACAAGCTGCCCTCAGCAGCAGACGTAAGGGTTCGCTTGCATCCCACGGCGCTGCGTTGAAGCACAACATAATGGCTCACAATTTGCTAAATGAAAGCGGAAGGGGGAGAAAGGCGGATCGAGCGACACCGCCGCTCCGGCACTTTCCGCTGAGTGGAGGAGTGAGCAATGGAGCTTGGCACACATCAGCTCCCGCTTTGTGTTTTTGCACCTGAGAATCAGGATGCGGCCGTTGCGAGAGACAAGTGCAGCGGAAAGCAAAGTGCCCAGAAACAAGGGAGCGGGGAAATGGAGGGCCGTGAGGAAAGTGTACGAAATTAAACCACCAATAAATCAAATGTCACTTTCAACAATGTAACCGGCGATCTGTGGGATCTCGGTCGCCGTGTTTTTGTCTCGACTTCCTCCAGACTCGAGTCTTATCGTAGAATCCAGACAAACAATAAAAAGCAAGACATTTGGAGCGATGGCTTACGTAATTGAAGGGATCTTTCCTCTAAATGTATGACCTGAACTGAGAGCAAGAAGAGAAAGGAGCAAAAATAAATGAATAAATAAATAAATAAATAAAATACAGAGTTCATGTGGGGAGAGACCTAATTTGTGACGGGGATTAAAAAGCAGAAGAACGAATGGAAATTGTTTCCATTATTTCAGCAAGAACTGGGTTAGGATGTTAACTGGAAGAGAATGCAGGATTTTCTCTGCTGTACATCTGGAACCACAGATGTGCTACAGTTTAAATCTCAAGTTTAACAAAACCCAGAGGCGCGCACTGTTTCTAAATCATGGCTCACTGCATCTCCCAGCATTTCTGTACCAACAACAATGGTTCTGTTGGCAGCCTCTCACACTGAATAGCGACAACACAAAGGCAAAGTTGCTGGAGCTCAGTGCACATTTGAGGGACAGGACAACAACTTAAAAAAATAAAATAAAATAAAATAAAATCTATAACTACATGATTAGCAGAGGTGAGCCAACTTAATTTGATAGATAAATCTACAAACATTCACAGAATAATGCGTTTTAAATCAGCAGAAACAAGGATGCAGTTGCTTAGCTATAGCTACGATGACCAGAGGAATGTTTGCAAGTATAAAGGAGCGCACTGAACCACCATGGCAATGGTTTTATGTCCTTATTTGAACTGAACGCATGCTGTACAAAATATTTTAACAAATACAACATTTACACCTTACTTAAGCAGCTTAACTGAAAATCCTAAAGTCAAACTTGGATGCAACTTGGCTTCCCAAAAGCAACAATAATGACAAAAACAAAGGGAACCAATTAGAATGTGTCGATTTTCTCTTGATCAGCTCTGGTCAAATACAGAAATATCTGAATTTATTTTCCTTTTCATTAAACATATCAAAACCTAGAGTGAGAGTTTAACCATGTTTGCTGATAAGCAACATCAGCATGTAGTTTGATTTAACTTAAGAATTAAGTTAAAAGAATCTTAATAAAAATTGAAGGTAGGTGCATTTAAAAAAATCAACATGTATGTAGGAAAATCTTATAATTTCTTCATTTTCTGTTGGTCTGAAAACTATATTAAATATTCTGCAGAACATTTTCTTGTTTTGTGTGTTTTATCCCTTAGGGGGAAAAAAAAACAGGAAAAAGTGTCTGTGTAAAAAAAAAAAAAAAATCATGTCAACCTATAAAAGCCCGATGAATGCATTTCAACTAAATCACAACTGGAGCTTCAACTGAGGTTCTGCCTTTAACCTAATCAAACTTAACCTGAATCCTGCCATCTAATCCTTCTGGCCAGAAACAAATCAGGTTTGTTTCTTTTTTTATTTTTATTATTATTCCCCGAGGAGATTTAACACATACAAACTCTTTAGTGTTCATTTTGTCAACAAAAGCAAACATATAACCATAAAATACAGGTTCTTTCATACTGAGGGTTACTTTGAAACCAACAACAACAACAACAACAAAAACACCAATCTAAGATTATTTCAGTTTAAGCATTAAAGTTTTCTAGCCTTTCATATCATAAATTAGACATAAATACTGCCAGAAAAAGTTGGCTTTTCTTTTAATTTAAATGGTTTAATTTTTTTTTAATGCAAAAGTTTTGTTTCTCATCATCTGTCCAAGCAGAACAAGGGAAAATTGGCTGATTTCATTCACTACAGCACAAATGGGTAACTTAATTTAGTAAACCTTTCCACCATATCCTTGGGAAGCGTGCATGCTTAAACTTTTGGCCAGGGGGTGTAAACAGGAAGTGGAAAAGCAGAACAACAAGAAACCGTTGGGCTCCTTTTCCTAAGTGGAAGAGGGGAAACAAAAGAGTGAACCCAGCCAGACAGGTTTCTCCCGATCCAGTCCGTGGCTTGAATCACAACAGGCCAGAAGAGGATCATGGGAAGATTTTAAGACTCACTCATAGTAAAGTTTCTGAAGATAATATCAGAACATGTCAAGAGACATAAGTATTATTCTAATAAATAAAGGTATCTACTTCCAAGAGTTGCACTATGAAAAGTAAAAAATGAATAAAAACCATATTCCATCCGATTGTTATTAACGGAGACGTGCCGCACCGCATGCCTCCCTGGAGGAAGAGACCCTAAAACTGATTGACGAGCTTCGGACATGACCAACGCGCCCCCCTCCCCTCCTCACCCCGCAGGTCCACACCAACAAGTTCCCGCTGCTCCACATTGCATCACACTCACCTATTTAGCGTGTACGAGCCGTTCCTCTTAAACCTCATCCTGGACGACAGGAAGCGGATAAAGAAATCCAGAGTGGACGGCGTGTCCGGCTTTGGCTGCTCGCAGCTCGGAAAGAAACGAACCCACGCTTGCAGTAAACCCTCCGTGGACGGACGCGGAACAATACTCGCGGTGGCTCTTTGCAGACCTCTCTCTTTCTCTCGCTGCTCAGACATCCACTCTCTCCTCCTCCTGTTTTCTTCGGTTTCCCCTCAGTTCAGTTTCCGCGGGGCTGGGTTATTGAGTGTTGCATTGTTGCGCGTAAAGCGACGCAAAACGCGGCGTTTTTAACCCCCCCCCCCCAAAAAAAAAAAAAAAAAAAAAAAAAAAAAAAAATTTTTTTTAAAAAAAAAAAAAAAAA
>NW_015112903.1:421508-464815 GCF_001443285.1 Poecilia latipinna
GGGGGGGTTTTTTGGTGTTTTTTTTTTTGGGGAAAAGGCGCCCAAAACGGGGGTTTTTTTCCCCCCCCCCCCCAAAAAAAAAAAAAAAAAAAAAAAATCATATCATCAATTTTATTTAAAAAAAAAAAGAAAAACTGTAACTCCCAGCCCATATTCTGGCATCCAACAGACATGAAGTAACGTCTGAAAACATGGGAAAATGTGAAGTCACAAATCAGCAGCTGCTTGATGGAAACCCACCATCGATGCGCCTCTGCTTTTTCTGCTCCATTCAGGCTCCTGAGGAAAGCTCATATTTCCCCATCTGAGGAGCTATTTATACGCCCAGCGTCCTCCCCAAGGATGAACACAAAGCAAACGCCTCCAGCCCAACACGCTTCTTATCAACGCCGGTAAGGTGAGACAGATCTGAGGCTAAGAATAGGGCTAAGGGGATTCATTACTGCCCTTTAAATCCCATCCAGGACTGCGCGTCTCTTTGGAATGCAAGCATACTTCACAGGTGGAGGTTTGATTAAAAATGTGATTAAAATGAAAGTGATTATAATCTAACTGTAGGTACACTGAGTGCTTTCTAGAAAATTAATGTGTTAATGTAATGGAACATTCTAGGAAGCATCAACCCAGATTTTAAAACCCGTAAACAATAGATAGATAGATAGATAGATAGCATTTATTGTCACTGAACAGAATTCAACGAAATTTCCATTGCAGCTCCCATGCAAAAGGTCAAATATATACAGTATAAATAAGCAAACACACAATAATAATAATAACAATATATACAACTAAATTAACTAAAGGCACTCAACCATGCCAAAGAAGTAGCAGCAGGTCCAATTATGGCAAAGTACAGATAATGTGACAGTGCAAAGTGCAGAACAATGTGGCTGTGTGGGGGTGGGGGATATGTATGTGTGACTGCGAGGTTATGATATGTGTGGGAGGGGGGGACGGCAGGGAGTAATGGCTCTGACGGCTGTGGGGAAGAAACTGTTTCTCAGTCTAGCAGACCCTCTGCAAAACAACTAAAACAGACACAATATCAGGCTGTAATTAAGACTTTGCCAAAAATAGTAATAATAATAATAATAAAAACGCATCATGAACAGACATGCACAGATCAGCCTTTTCCATGCCAATTCTGACAGAATCCTTATTCCCTAAAGGACTAAAATATAAAACTGCTGCTGGCACTTTAGTAGAGAAAATGATTAATGGAGGGGAAAAAGTGCAGATTTTGCACTTTCCCACGTCAGTGCATAATGTTTTAGGTTTGATCTGCCAATTCTAATATGAAAAATCTGCTGCATGTTGCCAGATTTAGTACTGCTCCCTCTATCAAACAGAAATGATTCAATAAAATACAGAACGATCCCCTTTTGTGCATTTAAACATCTGTTCCTAACTTCTGTCTGATTTTTATTCAACTCAGAAAAATGCATCAAAGTCAGGACTGTTGCTTGATGGACAATAGGTGCTCCTATTGTCTGAAAATGATGGGATTTCTTTTGTTTCATTTAATGAATAGATTTTTCAGTGTTATCCTTCAGTCACCAGTCAGAGTCAAACAAAGGGAATGTGAATGATTTGAAACCATTTGATTAATTGGTGCTTTGCTAATTCTGCACCATTTGCATCTCTTTTCTTTCTGGATGAAAACTAAAGAGAGATGACATTTAAAAAAATCACTTTAGAGCAGCAAAATGTGACTTTTTTGTTCACATCTGCACCCCTTCACCTACATGCTGAAGTGTTTTATGCAGGGTCTGTTTAGAGAACGGTTGCTGCTCCGGCTGGATTCGATGTGTGGACACCAACTACATCTAATTTGAACAGTAAAACCGGTTTGAACTTGTATTGCAACTTATTGAAATAATCTGAACGCATGAGAAAAACGAGGGTCGCAAAGGGCCAGACCACAAAGACACAGTTCACATGGACCGTTGCTAAGCAGCTGGCTGAGAAGGAAAATGTTCCCGGTGATAAACTCCTTTCCACATTAATTCATTTTTTTTTATAAGCTTTAATATGACATTTAAATGAAAGCTGTTTTTGTGTTTCTCTTATGAAGAACCACATCATACTGTGGGTTGTTTTGAGGGTTTTAAGTTTGTGCATCACAGTAAAAGCAAGCTGGCACCAAAAGTGCTGATGAGTTGCACTGCTACTGCTGCTGCTGCTGCTGCTGCTGCTGCTGCTGCTGCTGCTGCTGCTGCTGGTCAGCCACTGCAGAGTTACACAACAGCCAGGAGGAGGAAGATGATGATGGATGAAGCAATGAGAACAGAAACCAGGGTTAAGCTACTCTTTGAAGCAAATAACATACATAAGGACAACCTTGGAGTGAGAAATAAGCTAAATCACAAGCCCAATTTTTGCATTTTTTTTTTCCATTTTCAGAAACTATTTACTGTGTTTTTGCTTATTGGACACAATGGATTTTAAAGACAAGGTCTAAACTTTGAACTGCTTTTAACTGACAGCCGAAAGTGGGAGAAGAAAACAGTGAAGACGCCAGAAGGTTCAATTAGCTCCATTATTAGTGCAGTTCAATTCTGCTCCTTATGTTCATCCCTAATCTTTTGCTTCTTCATCTACACCTTAATTGCTCACGATTTAATTAGGTGATTTTTGTCTTTTCAGTCATTAGTCTATTTCTTTCCCAATTCTTCATTCACATTCCCCCATCACACAGTAATCTGAGCTCTTTACATCAAGTATTCATAGCTCTCGAGCTTTTGTTTCACATTTTGTTCTTCCAACCACAATCTTCAATGTGATTCATTCAGATTTTATGCCAAAAGCTAACGCAAAGCAGTGCGTTAGCTAAAGCTAATAACGCAACTCGGTTGCAAAATGGAAGGAAATTGATACGTTTTATTTGATTTTTTCAACTTAATTTCATTAAGTTCCATTTTTTTTTTTTACATTTCTTGGTTAATTTGACCAAACAAACTGAAAAGTGTGGCATGTATTTGTATTATGACTTTAGATGAAAAAAAAAAAATATATATATATATATATATATATATATATACACACACACACACACACACACACACATATATATATATATATTTGACTGACCTTTCAATTTTGTCCCATCAGTGATCTGAATTCAAAGTCCATCTAAATAGAAGCTGTAAAACATGCTTGTAAATCAAGATCATGAGACTTTTACATGCTGGGTGAAAATAAAAAATAAAAAAATCCAGAATTTCCAAAAGTTAAATCTTCAAAAACCAAAAATATGATTAATCGATAGAATCGATTCATCACCCAGACCTACAAATATGGTTTTCTGGTCAAAAGACACTGACATTTAACTTGTGGTTTACTTGCAATTCACTATGTAGTTACAAATAACTGGACATTAACCAGAACCACCACCACCCCACCAATTCCACTGTTAAAACATGGTGGTGGTGACATCATGCTGAGGGAATGCTTTGACAAATTTTGACAATTTGTCAAAGTTCATGGCAAGATTTGAAGACTGATGAAGACTTTATATGTCTAATTAGGCTGAGCTTGAACTACTTTGCAAAATCAGACTCTAGATCCATAAGGCTGAAAGAGACAACAAATTCAAGAAAGGTGGGGTACAAATCACAACCACGTTTCAGATTTAAACTTAAACTCTCAACAATTAATTTGTCTATTTATCCAGACTAGAAGAATAAGAATGTATGAATACAGAGAATGAAATAAAGTGTGCACAGACTGAGCTTCCATCTTTGATTTGCTCTGAACGGCAGAGAAGCTCCCAGAACGCGGTCATTGTTGGCTGCGGTGTGGCTGAGAAACAGTCCTGTTCCCTCCGCTCCACCTCAGGCTTTCCAGGAATACATTGAGAGCCAAAAAGCTGGACCGCAGTGCACAAACGCAGCCTATAGTGAGGCTCCGGCAGCTAGAGCGCATGCATGATGAGAGGCCAGCTTTGGAGAGCTCAAACCGCAGCAAGTGCCAAGTTCTCCTGCGTAAAACAGCGGCGATGCCGACGCTGCCCTGCTGTGACTGCCAAAAAAACAAAAAACAAAAACAAAACAAAAAAAAAAAAGAACCACCTCATGAAACCAGCAGCATGTGTAAATTATGCTGTTTAATGTATATTAGCTTTTTGCTGCCAAGACCTGGGTCCAGTCCTAATAAGCTCACACAAACAAGCAAATTCACAGAGCACAGCTAAGATGGGGCCAAACCAAGAGGTGCAGAATAAAAAGACTCGTATATACGCCCAGGTGGAGAGACGCCAGGAGACAGGCAGTCTGTATGCGTCAGCCTGCTACATTAAGCACAATATATACAGTAAACAGAGGACACCACAGTAACGCAGTTCAAACAGAGCGTCCATTCTTCACAGCTCGCTTTGGGCTGCACCACAAAACTGAAATAGCCATGCTGGTATCCTGGAGCTCCATGAATGGCTCCAAAAAGGCAAAAAAAAAAAAAAAAAAAAAGGTAAAATATTAATTGAAATGCCACCTGACAGAGGAAATGAAATGTAACCCAGCCCATGAATTTATCACTTCTTAAGGCATCTTCAGAACGTGGAGACCAAGCCAGCGTGAACCCTATGTACACAGATATCATCACTGACATTTATGCACCCACCAGGAAAAATCACGCTGGTGTCGGAGTCACGCTTCAGGTCCTGCAATCAAAATATGTTTGTTGCAATATGCAGCTAAACAAACTGGAAACATTGTCAAATAGATTGCTCCATTTCACAGGGTGAAGGAATGCAAAAGGAGCCCTGACCAGGGACCGATTTCAAAAACTGTGCAGTACATAAACATACGTTCCAGTAGGCCAACAATCATGTGATAGAAACATTTTTTATTGGTCTTACGTAACTTAATTCTCAAATAAATTGAATTTTGGTTTTTCCATTAGCTGTAAGGTATCAAAAGAATGTGCTTTGAATTGACATTTTTGAATTAAATGAGCAAAATAAACCTTTCACTGACGGGCTTAGAGCTGTATGGGTTTAAGTACTGTCTTTAGAAAATAATTTGAACAGATAAGTCATCTTAGCAGATATTTTCTAAACCGTTAAGTACATCAAAGTAAAGTAGCTGCACTGAAATGTCCTGGAGGGAGTTTATATTCTACTTCTGCAGCCTAATAAAATGTTTACTGGCCATTATAACTATTTAGAACCTGCTAAAATATTAATGATGCGACAGTGAACGTAATCCTGACTGCAGTTTTACAACCCCTATGATGCAATGTGAAGTGCTTATGCTGAGGATGATGAGACTATGGCGCCACCTGCTGTTGTTTAGGAAAAATGCATTTGATTCTGCTGTGATCATAGAGCAGGAAGTAATTGCTAAAGGCATTTTATTCTTTTTTATCAAAATGTTTCGTTTCATTTGCAAAAGGACACAAAAGGCAGACGCGTTGGCCATCGCCGACGTCTTCTTGACTGGCATGCGGTCTGCTACTGCCGGCATGTAAACAAAGACTCAGCACTGGTGATGAAGTCTGAAATTATAGGGTGAGGACAGATCATTGCATTAAAAAGGATGAAAGAGATGAGGCTGAACGACAAACCCTCACAGACAGAATTACTGGTATGTAGAAAAAAAAAAAAAGACTAACATGAGTAATGCAGAGGTTTGAGGTTGGGGAAAATTCTTAAGATGATGATAATGGGATAAACAAATATTTCACCAAGTATAAAAAAAAAGGAGTTACTTTTGAGTGCCGTGCAAAGGAACGGAACCGGCACAAAGAAGAACGAACTCATTGATCTGTCCGCCTCAGGCTGGTGGTAGACTGGTGTTGCTGGTTTAATACTGCAGCAGCTTGATTCGGTCATGTGATACCAGAGCAGACAGAGCCCAGTGAATGCTGGGAAAGCCTGCGAGCCATGATTATGCAACACCCAGATCTGATTTCATGCCCAGTGGTTCTCTCCCTTCCGTTCCGGTCATTTCTTTATCTTTCCATATCTGCATTTCCCCTGCAATCAGTGACCTATCCTTTCTTAACCCTCTTATAAATCGCTTTCTATCGTCTTGGGACTCTCCTAAGCAGAAAGCAGAGAGCACAAGCCCAATTAGAGCAGTAGAGTTGCCCCTGGTAAAAGCTGATCAACTTTTGTCCCCTCCCAAGAAATGCAAACTTCACTTACCATGGAGAGTGTGGAGATGTGCTGCCCTCTAGCGGTAATAAGACACATTCATACCATTTCTGCATAATTCTTTGGGTGTTTGCTGGTCATGAAATATGGCTGCTTGTAATACAGGAGTCAAAAAGACATAAAAGCACACAAGAATGTTTAAAAGGAAGCCTGGTGAGTCTGTTGAACTTGACCCGTCTAGGAGAATCTCGACGTGCTTCACATGTTTCTACATGTCAAGCAACCAAACACCGTTTTCCCCGTTTCAGGAATTACCCTTCATTTCCACTAGAATCTGATGTCACATGCAAGTTTTAAATGTCACAGACCTAAATATGAAAAAAGAAGAAATAAATGTGCTGATATCTTGACACTTGAGAGTGTGAAGATGTCACAGTAAGTGTTTGCTGTAAAAACGGAACATTCTAGTTTCTGCCTTCAGTTGCTTTGTTCCATAGCCAGCAAATATTTAGCTCTGCGTTCACACCCATGGCTTCTCGCTGCCATCTCAGTGCAGATATGCCCTAATGACTGCTACAACTCAAAACACTCTGCTTCTAGATGGCTATCAGTACTGTAATCTCATGTCATGCGTGTACATATGAATAATTTCTAAAAGCAGCAGTGTGCTCTTCCGCTGTTTGACGATATTTATTTCAAAGTGGAAACGATCAGCATGTACCCTGTGTATTCACTTGTGGTTTTTGAGATGCAAAACGTCTCTGTCCAAGAATTTGCTTGGTCTAATTTTACTCAATTATTCACGCAATAATTTTTTTTTCGTATGTCGACGCCTCCAAACAGACACCCAAACAGAAGCCTGCCTGATTGAGTCACACTTGGATGGAAATTTCCACAATCTGACCTTTCAAGGTAGAATTAAGAGAGTGGGAAAGCCCAGCAACTGTTAGTGTAGATTATAGTTGGGGGTTGCTAAAAAGGAAAAAAATAAAAATAAATCAATGCTTTGACGCTATGCAATTTTTTTACTAAAACTTGTAAAACTCATTCATTCATAAAAATTAGGGTTTCTGCAAGTTTCGCCAACTCAAATTTAAGACTTTTTAAGACCATTATGAATTACATTTAAGACTTGTATCACAACAGAAATGTACAAAAGAAAATCGCAATGAAATAAATTGCATTGATTTGGCAAAAGTGGGTGAGTGACTAAGACGAACATTGTCCAGCCAACTGGCGATAAATTTGCACTTACTCATGATGGTTGTAAAAACGTTAGCTAGCTTTGTTTTACCAGTTACCGGTAGTTTCAACTGCCTTGGATCACTGAAGATGTCTGCGTACGACTCAATGTTTTGCATAACAGAAAAAAGACCTGCAAGAAAAAAAGAAACTAAACAGAATATGCAAGCCTAAATATTCCTGCCACGACAAAATCTAAGACCTGTGATTAATGTATTCGAGCCCAACTTAAGACATTTCAAGGCATTAATTTTAAAAACAGGAATTTAAGACATTTTAACAATGTGCAGACAACCTGAAAACGGTCCTAAGTGTTGATATATTTGTACAACAGGCTCATCATTTCATTCGGTTTATCATTGTGTCAACAGAACTAAAGCAGGAGAGTCCAATTTCAAATTTAAGGCAAAATGAAATAATAGGAAAACCTGCATTGGTCGAACTCCAACTATGGTGTTGCTGCTGTGCAGTCGCAGTAAATAAATTGCACTTTGTAGTTGGATATTTGGTGCAATCCAGAGTTCTGGGAAGATTCCTGGTATTTTACCAGATTTATCCACAACTACACATACTCTAGGTGTTAAATGGAGTAGGTACTTAATATAGCATGTTAATCTTAAAATCTACGTAACTCAAAGAAGAATTCATGCTTGTCATTGACTTGCTACTAGCTCCTTCTATACAAGTTAGAAGAAAATAGAAAAGCTCTGTTAGCTTTCAGATTCCTCAAAAATAGTCAATGCCTTCTTCTTTTCTGCTTGGATCCAGAAGTGAAGCTTCACAGCTAGAGGATGATCATCACAGACAGAGGAGGATAGTTCACCGAGCGAGACTGAAAGAGGACACGTGCGGTTCAGGACACGCTCACGTTGCTGCCTTTAGACTTCAGAATGACAGGCGCCAAGCTGAAGTCTGCATGCGGAAAGCAGCACTTCCTCCATTTGTACATCACGCTGTTTGTTTTCCTTTCAGCACAACAAGTAACTGCTTCCTGTGAGCTCCTGCTGCAGACTCCCAGGCCAGAACAATGAGACGACGAGAAAACAGTAAAGTGCACCAGGGACCGTTTGGAGGACAAGGAGCATTACCACGCACAGTCAGTCAGAAAACGAGGGCTCATTCAAACACCGACATGGATACAGGTGTAGACGGAGACGCTCTGGTAGACAAAACCTCATTCAGGAAGAGGCTAGAGGAGACGTAAACAGAGCAGGACAGATGCGGAGAAATGCAGAGTAATACTTTAAGTAAGATAAATACCAGCTTCCTGTTAGAAGATGATATTTCTCCAATGTCATGCTGCCCAGAGAGGCAGTGCCTGGCAAAACAGTCCATGGTAACTTTGTCACATTTTGTCACACCGCATCCATAAACTTTAATGCATTTAAGTGGGAATTTAAGCGAAAGATCAACAAAAGATAATTATGAAGTGAAAGGAAAACAAAACATTTTCTACAAAACATTTTTTTTTTGTAACCAAAAATGTAAAATGAATTGTGCCACGAATATGTACTCATCCCTCTAACTCCTATCAGCATCTTTAGGAAGACATAAAACATGCTTTTCATATGTTCGTCACATAAAATTCCAATAAATGACATCGAAGCTTATGACTGTAGCATGACAAAATGGGAGCATAAAGACTAATCTCCAATACATCTCCACTAAAAATGCCTAACTGGTTTGAAAGCGGTACCCTCTGTGCATACTGTACTTCTGTAACCCAGAAGGGTGGACCAAACTCCTGACCTCCTGTTCCTCTCAGAGAGGAAACGGATGTGGGGAACGTGTTTCTCCTCCCTCTCTTTTTCTCTCTCTCTCTCACACACACACATAAAACAAGCGTGCAAACAGACACATGACACAAAAGCTGACAAATGAAAACGCTTACAGAGCGGATATGACACACGTGGCCTCATTGGTTCTACCTGTCCATTTCAAGCTTCTGAGGTGCAGGGAGGAAGTTCTCAGTGACTCAGTGCATCTGAGGAAATGTGACGAGTGGGGAGCCATGTTTATCCTAATTCAGGCTTTGAAGATAAAACGCCAACTATATTTTCCAAATTAACTCACCAGTTGAATTACAATAAAATGTGATGATTTTAATAAAACACAAAATGTCTGAATGAAAGCATAAAAGAGAGTCTGTTATGCTTACAAAGACTGTGTCCTTATTACCTACTTCACCAATAATGCATATTTGCATTAAATAAAATGCTATGGACATATTACTTTCATCAAAACATCACTATTTTTTTCAGTTTTAGAAGACAATCAGGTGTACAAAATGCTACTAAGCAATTTTTTTTCTTTCTGTATATTTGAAAAATTGCTTTTCCAAGTTAATTTGTTCATTTCATTCTAATAAATTAAACTGTGAAAACATTGAGCACAACATTCAACCGAAACAAAAAATACCGGCTTGCAATTCTCGACAACAGCCACACAAACAGACGGCTTTGCTTCACAGAGCTTACAGGAGACAACTCCAGTGCTGAAGATGAAGAGCAGCAGAAAAGGTCCAAGAGGAAGAACATAAAGAAAAGGCTAAATGACAGGAGGTCAGGAGTCACCGACTGGCTTCAAAAGATCCTCTCTCCCTCCGTCGCCCTTTATGTAGGCTAATCGCTTCCATCTCGCCTCCCTGAGCTAGTTGGATCATTTAGCCTCATTTAACCAGCTAACAGCCAGTAATAAATCAGCAACACACTCCTCTATCACCTCTAATCTATGGAAGTCTGTTCTGCTCGGTACACTCCCCGTGATATACGACTCTGTGAGCTCCGGCTCGCAGTGCGCGGCTGCTGCAGAACATGGAGAACGGACCGCTGGGACCAAGTTGGGAGGTTCCGACAGCACGAGGAAAATGAAAACGGGAGCTGATAAAAGGATGGCGGAGCAGACACTAAGGCTAATTCACCAAGACTTGTTTTGAATTTGCCATCTCAACCCATATCAGGTTTCATTTAAATGAAAGTAAAACAGTTTTTACAGTACCGACGCGCTAAAAAAAATGTTAAACTAAAAACAAAAAAAGCGGGGCTACAACAGGAATAGCAAGTTTCTGGTAAAACTTCAGTTACAATATGTGAAGGTTTATATATAATTATTTTAACCAAGTAAAATAGCGTTAATAATTAGGGTTCACTACTTCTGAAGAAATCTGGTAAATTTTGAGGTCTCCCGGATTAAAGGCTGAAAAAGTGTGCTGCCAATCAACACCCTCCCACTCCACCTCCCTCAATACGCCCAAACTCCTCATAATACCCCGTGTCCACAGCCATTCGTTGTTAGGCTGGCGAGCTTGTAAATCTTTCTTCGTTTGCTCAGAGTGTTGGATCAGTGTTAGCAGTTGTCACGTGTCGCCCAGCTCAGAGGCCGCTGGTGATTAAAGCTCCTAAGAAAGGTCACATTAAACGGGTTTCCAACTCTGAAACAAAGAAAAGGATTTTGACACCATGTCTGGTAGCGCTGTCCGTGCAGGCAGTTTGATTGTAATGCAGCTCAGTGCCTCACAAATTATTCAAACCCTTGAACATACTCACAACAGCACTTTACAAAACACAAACTTTAACATATTTTGTTGGATTTGTTTTGCGATATATCAAGAAAAGAATGCAATTGTTGAAGAGAAAGAAAGTGAGGCATGTTTTCTATTTATTAAAATTTTTTTTAACACATTTGCACCTGAAAAGTATGAAATGTATTTGTAATCATCCCCAAATCCAGAGCTACTAATTAGCAGAAAAGGCTAATAAATGTAGCTGTTCTTAAATATTTCTTAGGATGCATTCATACCAGTGCAGTCCACTTTAATCAAACTCCAATTTGTTTGTCTAGAAAGTTTGGTTCTTTTAGGGGAGGTGTGAATGTGGAATCAAACTCTGGTCCACTTAGAAACCAACATCTCAGTTCGATTGAAGTGAACTCTGGTGCGGTTTGAAGGCCCGTGTGAATGTCAAGCAGACCGGAAACCATTCCAAAAGCAAGAAGCAGACTAAAGCGCAAGGTATTCTGGGTAAATACAAAGGAAGATGGCTTGTAGTGTGTCAAAGACAAAAGAAATCCTACAACTGCGAAAATCTGATGCCACTGCATTTTTGTTGATGATTCGAGAAGTAGTAAGTTGCGCTCAAGTCTTCAGAGGTTTTGTGTTATTTCTTTTGGTGGCCTCTATGGAAGCGTAGAAAGAAGAACTATAGACAGAAAAACATTCCTGGCGTATGCAAAGCTTAATTTCCGGGAAAAGTGGTTCAATAAACCAGATGCTCAAAGGGACTGGACACAATTTAGCTCATCAGTTATGCACAGCCTTGTGTGGAACTATTGCATAAAATCTAGTCTGTGGTTGAAACGTGACAAAATCTGAAAACTAAGTAGAAAAAAAGTTCAAGGGTTCGAATAATTGTGCAAGACACTGTAGTTCCATCGGCGGGTGTGCTGTGAGCTGTTACTTGATCAGACTTATCTGTGTTGAAACACACATTTCCTCAGGGCGACATCAGAGGCCTTACAGGGGTCAAACACTCCTCTGTGAATCTTGTCATGTCATGTTTTTTTGTGTCCAGCCCTGAACTCCTCGGCCTCGCTCCTGGGAGTCCCGCTCAGAAGCTCCCATACCGCGACCTTGACCCGGCAGCGGAAACCAGATGACCCTGCACGCCAACTCCTTCTGTCTTCTCTCTCTCCTTTGCCTTCATTCCAAGTCAAACTCCTCCCTTTTCTTCCTCCTCCGCATCCTTTCCTACACGTATAGAACGCTTCCAACTATGGCGCAACCTCACGCAGTCATTTCCACACGCGTTGAATCCCGTCCAAAACTAAGTGATACCTGCCAAGGCCGAAATTAATCAATGCCAAATAAATCTGGAAGTGTAATCATTTTCTCTGCCGATAGGTGGAGCAGGTTTGGCTAATTACATGGGCGGTTTGTGGATCTGAATGTTTCGCATCAACGGCGCTGTGTGAATTCGTTTCGAGATCAGCCCACATCGGAGCAACGCCCACCCTCGCTCTCTATCTCTGCCCACATGCTGCCGAGGAGAGACGTACAGGCCATATGGGCAGATCAGAGCCGTGCAGTAGTAGTCGTCAACAAACACATATGAGGCATATGGCTGCTGGTTCTGGCCTGTCACCGTCTCGCTGATGGCCTCTTTGCTGTTTGGTTTCTCCCAACGACCACAGGAATGTTGCAATCAACACTGACATGATAATAAGAGGCAGAACCAATCGGAAAAGGGAAATTTTCTTTTTCGGTTTATAGGTTGCTAAACTTTTCCTGGCAAGCTTACCGCTAATGTATTTGCAGGAACGAACCGAGATTCTCATAGTTTCGTGTTCTGTAAACAAAAGCCTCTGAAAAATGATCACATTTTACATTAAAAACAAATATCTTGATTATTATGTCTAAGAAGAATGCGCTTGGTAACATTGTTATTTAGATACATAGGATAAATACGCAGAATTTAGTAGCAGCTGGAGGAAAGTCTGAACAGTCCAGCATTTTATCTTGTATCCGATTCCAAAAATGCTATAGCCATGACAAAAATGTTTTCCACAAAAAAAAAAGAAAAACAGCAAAAAGGAAAGGTGTAGTAACACTCTTTGGCCAGATGACCGGTGGTGTGCAGCAACAGGTTGGGGAGGGGCAGTGCTGCATTATTCTGCCATTCGTACAATTGAATTGAACATTTTCTCAAAAACGCTAACAGAAAGACAGAAAATCAAACATCAAGATACACCCCACTGTGTATTTTGATAAAGGAAATCAAACAGTGGTTATACCACAGTTAATACACATGTAAATATATAACTTGTTAGCAAAACAGACTTTTTCTACAAAGAACATTTAGCTGAATGTAAAAAAAAAAAAAAAGCAATTAGGAGCTGTGCAGGACGAACACCGCCCATCACATTACCTTCAATTTCCTGCTAAAGCTGCCTAACGGGAAGTGAACTCTTAAAAAGGCTCAAGAGCAGCTTTAACTTCTTTCTCCAAGTGGGGCTGCTTCCCATGATGCTCATGCCAACGTTTTATTCTTCCTTTTTCCTCTCCTGTACTCTCAGCGAGGAGCTCCACTGTAATCCCACTAAGGCCGGGTGTCCACAGCTCATAAATGAGCTGCATACACCCATCATGTTCACCAACATTGACCCACTCATGCAATTAAAAACAAGCTAATCTGCATAATGTCACACTTGCAAAGTCTGCTAAGTGGAAGGGGGTGCACTGTTGCATAAAAATAGACCAAAAACAGGAAGATGAAGAGAGAAAGTGAGAGATTATTGTAAGGGAATGGAGGAGTAGAGGAGGAAGTACCGAGATGAACTTGGCTCCCTGAGGCATGTGTGCTTTTAAAGAGTATGTGAGGATTGGGCTTGCCTTTCCTCATGCAACATAGAAATCTCTAATCCAATTATAGTTCAGACCAGGCTAGCAGCCTAGCCTCAGCCACCAAGGACAAACGGAGCTGGCTTGCACAAATGCCAGTAGCCCACCGGCTCTGCACAGATTCAGTCACTGCTCAGCTCGCACATCAGTGGAGGAAACAAGCAAAAAAAAAAAACTTGAACTGAAGTAGTCACTTCTTCCTGCAAAATAACTTAAGATATGCTGATGATAAGAGGACTTTCTTCTTTATGTCTTTTAGAAACAAGTGAATCATCATGATAAAAGTACATTTTTGCTCCTTAATTCCTTTCTTAGACGTCTCTTCAGGTTAAATTTCTCTCTGTATATTCGCCCGAGCCCCCGCTGCTTCTAATCTAGCCGGCTGACCTACGTCGGTCCCCCCCCCCCACCCATTTATCTCAATATCTCTACCTACTGTCGCTACTCAAATATAATTTCTCTCTTTCAGGCACTCCTCCTCCTTTATCAGCTGCCCTCTCCTCCTCTGAACCTCTTCATTGTTGCTTTACAACACTCCCTCTCTCCGTTTTCTTTTTCTACATTTCACAACACTTCATTTTTAGATCAGGTCAAGGAAGTTACAGCATGATGTCAGTTCCTTTGGTTTGCTGGCTGTCAACAGCTCAACATGCTTTGCTGCATTTTATAGATATGGAAATCTTTAAAGTTTGAAGTTCGCTGCAAACTTATCAGGTGACCGCAATCTCAGGTCCGCAGGCTCTGACCCATAAACTACACAGAAACAAACAAGCAAACAAACAAAAAAAAATAATAAGAAGAATTACATATTAAGGTATAGCAACAACAACAACAACCCTCTTCAGTGTGGAAGCTGCTACTGAGTGAAAAAGACTTAGTTATGTCATTTTCAATATTGGATGAGGGTTTAAAATGCATTCAGAAGAAATAGAAAAACTCTACAGACGCTTGCTCTTTCAGTGCTAGTTTTAAACGGGGTTAGACCTCAGTAAATAACAGGAAGCTGAGTGTACTGTAGCACGGTTGTTCTGTTTTACCCTTTCAAGCTTTCAATCTCTGTCTGCAAGGGGACATATTTGATTTAGAAATGCTGGGAGCTGTTTGAAGTAAGGGTTGATGTTCTGTTCTCCAGGGAACACACACAAAACCTGCTGTTTTTGTAATAATATCCACATTTTTTTTGCTAATACAAGTTGATACAGACTGGTTAAAATGGAAAGATTCCCCTCCTACAGCAGTGAGAAGTATATTCCAACAAAACCATAGATACAGTACCGTGTACGGTTTAGTTTCACCCTTAAAGATTGTTTTTTCTTTCAAATTTGAGCCTCAAGGGTAACCTAATAAATATGAAACGCAGTTCCCAGATAATGATTTAATTTATTACAATAAAAGAAGCTCTCCACACTGACCTTTGTAAAAAGTAACTGTAAACCTCGTAGTTGTTTGCGCCAGCATTTGCTTGTGATGGATAGAAATCAACCTTTCACATCAATGCGAAAGAATTTTAACCACAGCATCTCAACTGGATTTCAGTCCAGTCTTTAACTAGGACACTTCAAAGCCTTCTTTTAGCATGTTTTTCAGTTTGGATAGACGTAGGCTTGCTGCTGTGCATCATTGTCCTGCCAAAGTGTTTTGAGCTTAATATCCTGAACTGGAGGCTCCACCTTCTCCCTCAGGATTTTGTTCTATAGTGCAGAAGTCAATGTTCCAACAAATGTAACGGGTTGTTCAGGTACTGAAGCAGTAAAGCAGGCCTGGACTGGCACACCATCACTATTTTACATCACACGAAAAGGGAGCAACACAGTCACCCAAAATTTTTGCAAACATTACTCAATATTAACTACTCAGCGGTTTTATGTTAGAAAACTCAAGTCAATGCCAATCTTATGCAGACATTAACAAAAAAAAAAAAAAAAAAATACTGGTCATATACAACCTTTCTTATGGGAAAGATTATAAATTGGTTGGAAAGTGTCATAAAACCATTATCTGCAGGAGACATCGTGTTTGTGGACAGAAACAGCATAGTTAAATCCTGCTGCAGGCGGGCTCGGCTTGTTCCTGGGACAGTTCTAGCCAGCAGCGGCGACCCAGTACAACACTTGGATGAAACCGGGGCGGATATGAGGCCTGTAGCATCTGATCATGCTTCTTTAAGACTGGCCTCAAACTGAACTGCGTGTTTAAGAGGGAAAACGATCCAATTGAACCAATTTAAGGAGTTAGGGCGAAAAGAGGAGTTGATTAGTCATGACCGTTCCTCTGTCGACTTTTTCTTTTGCTTCCCCCGTTTGTTGGCAGCGCCGGTTGTGTGTGCTGGGCGGGCAAGGCTGCCCGGAGCGTTACGAACGAGTAAACACAGCCGCAGCATGTTGCTGTTCTCCTGCCAAGTGCAGTGGAAACGCACATAGACGAGCACAATCGCAAGATCACCAGGAGCTAGCCAGATTACTGCCAAGCAACAGAGCATCTGAGGAAAACAACAGTTTCGAATAACTCATTTACATGTTGGTCGTTTAGATTCAGAAGACGTCCAATCTGTGCCTCGCATGTTGCCACAACCTCCATCTTAATGGTTGCTGGCAAAAAGTTAGCGATGTGATGTCATCAGAAAACATACAGCAGCTTGTTCAAGCTTCCGAGCAGGTCAAGACTCATAAACCGTAGCTAGGGCAGCACAACAAGCACAAGCAGATCCGTGCGCAGAGCTTTATTTCATCCTTCATTCCACGGTGTTCTCGGTTGCATCATACTCTCATAGCTTACACTGCTGGGAAGTTATTTCATGTTTCCTCTCCACTCAACTAAACTGTCAAAGAAAAAGGGGATAAAAGCAGCACACCTAGTAACTGTCTCCATATCAATTGCTCATAAAAGCGCTTAATGCATCCATTTGGATTCCTCACTTATCCACTTATGCATATTCAGTGAAAGGCAAACTGCCGAGTCATTCTGGTATCAGATTTGCTCCTGAGCGTCTCCCTGTTCCTGCCTCAGCGGAAGGAAGGTGTGGCACCGTTGGAGGAAAGCAGGAGCACACAGCAGTATTCACTGAGGAGAACCGGTGTGTGTGTGTGTGTGTGTGAGTTCTTGTATCCAGGCGATTTGCCTGCTCAAAAAAGCATTGAAAAGACCCTTTATTTCTCAATGGTGCATGCTGATGTCTAAAGAACACACACGATGATGCAAGATTGTGTCTTTAAGCTTCAGTGATGCCTCTTAGTGACTCCAGAACTCAGTCATTCAGACTTTATTTTGACATCAGCTGGTTCAAGACAGGACAACAGGGTGCTTTCTCATCTTTGTAAGCAACTGTATATTTACACTGTATCTAAACCTACACATAACCAAGTCTTCTTTTACTAGCATGATGTCAAAGCTTTACGTCAAAATCATTTTGCGAAATAAAAACATTTGAAAGAGGAGGTTTAGAGATTGTTTTTGTTGTTGCTCAAACTCAGAATATTGCGTGCACACTAAAATCAAATTGTTTACTTGTTGATCATGAAAAAAAAAATATTGATAACAATTGCTTGGATTGCTATAAAGATAATTTTATTACAGCAATCCTAAACACTATTTGGTGTCTGTGACTGCAATAAAATCAAGGTTGAGAGACAGTAACACCATAGACTTACTGTAGTTCATTCATATTGTTTCCAGGACATTCACCACCACCCATTAATTGCATGTTTTTATAATATTGTGCAGACCTATACTGAGTGGGAAAGGTCAAATCTCACTCCCGTGTAAAATGTGTGATTAGAGCTGAACAGGTGACACCGCTATACCAGTTCTTTCAGGAGGACCAGTCCAAAGTTACAGCAAACTACTGGGAGAAGCTTGTTAAAGGACAGGTCTACTCAAAGTGTTTGACCTCAGTCATACAGGTAAAAACGGCAAAAGAGACCCGTTTAAATTTAATGAAAATCTCATTAATCTGGAAATTATAATGAAAAAACCGTTGGTTATCCTATCAAACCAGGAAAAATCCAGTTTCATTTAATATCCCTTTTTTTTTTTTTTTTTTTTTTTTTACAGTGCATCTAAACACTTGATTTGAACAACAAAAATTAAATATACTAATTGCAGTCACTCTCTGTGATGCAAGTCGTGGATGTTGCCAGTTCAACTACCCACCGGGTGTCGCATTCCTGTGAAACCTGAAGTCCTGGCCACCTTTGAACTACGACAGCCGAGCTTTTCTAGTGAGGCTTGCTTCACTCGGACGCGTTCCTGAGAAAGAGGGTGAAACTAGCGCTGCTGCTTTGCTCGTCATTTAAAATCAACAAAAAGTCGAACAAGGACAACGGTGCCAGAGAAGGAGCACGAACAACATCTTGCTCCTGAAAAATGCAATGAGGGAAACAGAAAAAAAAAACGTAATAAAAAGCTCGTACCACATTTTTTTTTTTTACACAAATCTCCTTCTTGTATGTGTGATGCTCCCTGTTAAACATTTATCATAGAGGACTGATGTTGCCCTGGGCCGGCGCAGCTGAACCGTCCAGCTCGAGCAGCAGCAACGCACGCAAACGTCTCTGCACATCAGCGTCTCCAGAGAGACGGGGGGGAGAGAGAGAGAGAAAGAGGGCGAGAATTAAATGGAGAGAAAGACAGAGGAAGACACAAACTGAGTCAGGGAGTCTAGGAGAGAGTATGTTGAAGGGTTGGCCCTGAATAAAATGTCGTTTCAGGGGAGTAAACAAACCAGAGCAGCACGGACAAAGTTCATGGTAGAATAGCCTGAGGACTGATGCTTGAACCCCCGGACAGGGCCAGGCTGCACAGGCTGGACCAGAGAAACTCAAACACAAGAATACAAAAAAATTACAAATAAACTGGAAATTTATTTATTGGCAAGAAAAAAACATTTATTTGCCTTTGCAGCCAAATGAGAGAAAACAAACAAAAAAAAAAACAACATTACGACCTTGTTAAGATTACCAATGAGGTTTTGAATGGCCAATACCAAGTTCCAATTTTTCTTGGACTACCAATCTGCTCACTGATGAGGTATGAAGTAATTTCTTGTATAAATTGTGTTTGAATCAACAACATTTCACACCAACAGGTTCAAGTGAAAGCTGTCCGATTCCCAGCAGTAGCTGATCAATTGACGCATTACAACATTTTTCAAACAAAATCCTAAATTCAGCTGAATTAACACTGAAGCATTTAATGGCACAGGCTGCCAGCAAAAACAAAATGGTCAACAATGTCACTGCTGATTAGTCTCGGGAGGTCCTAAAGGTCAAGTTCCTAACTCAAACTCCCAGCGGCGGTCGCGGGTGACGTGTTTGATTCAGCTGTTATCAGCCAGTCATTGTCTGCCGGGCTGATTTTTACAAAGGCATTTTCTTACACATAGTAAAGAAAAGCACATGATTGACTAGAGCCACGTTGAAAAAAAAAAAAAAAGCCACAAGCAGCAAAAAGTTATATTAAAACCAGGCAATATTGTCGTGTTCGCCTGGAACTCCGACAAGTTGCTCCAGATTCAAACGTCATCAGCAGGAGAAAGACGGTTTGAGAAATGTTCAGACGCGTAATGGAGCTATGCAGCTTTTCTGCGACAAGCTGTAGGAACATTATAGTCGGGGTAACGTTCTCCACCTGGTTGAGTCGGTGTTGGAGAAACATATTCGGGCTGTCCTGCTGAGAGCCATGCTGGGACAAAATGTCCCAAATGTGAACGGGACACTGCAGTTCTCAGAACATCACTGGTGAGTAAGTTAAGTGAAACACCTAATGTAGACGTACTACTGATGACACGTAGTGTATTAGTTTACTGCATCAAGCTACAAAAGGAAATGCAAATTCCACATATTAAAACAACAGGAATTAGAATCTGAGGGAAGTACATTTTTAGGACATCCCTAAATTAATCATTTCCGTAACAAAATAAAATCATGAACATAAACCCAGATAGCGTACATACAAACCATGTTGGATTCCAGGACTGACAAGTCTTCTATAGCCTGAATGACAGGGAACTTAAAACAGTGCAACAATAACACCATCCCTCACAGGGTGACACTTTGCCAAACAAGTGGTGCGAACCGTGGTGGCATTTAGCTCAGTGTTTGGCACTGGAAAAAGCAAGTGTGTCACATAACACTGAGCTGCTAACACAAGTGCCACGCTCTAAATCTGTAAAACAACACAACATCGCTGTTATTGAAGATGTGATTACGCTAAGATGGTCTTAAAAGTCCTGGCCCGGCTGCCCCGGGCGGTGTAACCGTAAAGCAAGTTTAGTGTCTGGCACTAAATTACTCTCAACTGAGCAGAGAGACAAAAGCAGCTCCGTGCATTGGATGTAAATGTTAACAGTGTAGCCAATCCACGCTGCACTTAAAAATATCCATAAAGTCAAACTAGCTCAAACCAAGCAGCGCGTTGAGTGTTGCTTCGTTTCTATTCTGGGGCAGGTGACTGCTTTAAAAAGATCTCTGTTCATGTGTCAGAACCTATTATCAGCGTCGGATCTGAGGTGTGCGCAGCGGAAACGGACCACCTCGGCTAAGAGTGACAGCATGTAATAATGTGTGCGTGTGTGCGAGAGCGAGTGTGTTTTCACAGGCCTGTCTGCGTGAATGGAGAAGATGGAAATAAGGGAGTGGGGTTGCTTGGGGACAGGGGGAAACATTCAAAACAAGTGAGAAAATGCATGAAACTGGAACAATCCAGCAACGTTTCTACTCAGAGCGAAACTGATAGTCTCCATCCCACAAAGCGTTACCACAGTGTGTCGCGGTCTTGAACCACACGTGGAGATTGCCTGACGAGCTGAAACAGGAGTGACAAGTGCTCTGATGATTGCAGTACGGCGTCTTTTTAAGTTAAAGCTAATTTTTGAAAGAAAAATTTGATATGCGCCATGTTTGCATACGCGACGCCGTCTTACACCAACCCAAACACAGTGACAACAATCGCATAGATAAATATCTGCTGCTAGACACTAAAACGACACTCCTGCTTTGTATTTTAGTCACAGTGGTGAGACACAATTCAGACAGTCAGATGTTCCCCTGCTGCAGAGGAAGTTCAGCCTATATCGGTCTTAAGTGAATTCCCCGTCTTTGTCACCACCTGATATGGTCGTTTTGCTTGTTCTGTGACAATTTTTGGATGTTTGCAAGTAATCTGAGAGAATCAGTGCAATGCATATGCCACAGAAATTTTGCTCCATACCTTAATTTGAAACAAGTCTGAGTTTATATACATGCATTCAGATGCAATACACTAAAACCCCACATACCCATAAATATTCATGCATTTGTTCTGACTAGGGTGCAACTTTCGTCTAGAGAGCTTTAAGGTTTAACAGATCCATAAAACAAGCTGCTGTCAGCTCTAAAGTTTGTAGATAAACCAAGAAGATGCACCAAAATGCCAGAATTTAAATCAGAAAAATTTAAATTCTGACGTGCATTCGCTCGTCAGACACTCCCCCAAAAATCTAGTCTTTCTCCTGCTCAGTGAACACAACATACCTAATAAACTACCAGGTTAGAGTTTATTAGGTATATTGTGTGAAGCTTTGCACATTGTGTGAAGTGCTAGGAAGCACAGATTTGATGCAAGGTATTTAAAAGAACTGTGTTTTTTTTTGTGTGTGTGTTTGAAATGTTAAGACTTTAATCAGTTTAATCAGGCTGCAAGGAAGCAAGAGAGAGCAAGACAATCAGCAGGGTGGACATATCGTAGCAAAGCTTTCAGCAGATAAAATATTTCAAATGCTATTTTTATATATTTTATTGTTACGAGTTCGTAAAGGTTTGAGTGAGACAAAATTGACATCAGGAGGTCAGAATTTGTTAATTCAGTTTAACTGTATAGCTGATCTTCATAATTTTCATCTCCCTTCAGCTTACAAGACAAACTGATCTCAAAGACATATTCTGCTACAGTTACGAGTTCAGAAAGTCTCATGGACTGCATCGAGTCATTCATTTTGCAAAAATCCCTCATCTTGAGCAAAAGTTTAGAAAACCCAGAAATGAGAAATCAGCCACCGACATGCTGGTGCCTCTCCAGACGTCTGACATTAAAAAGGAATCAGAGAACAGAAACCTCTTTTATTAGGATGTTAACCTGCATTACTCCCCTGTCGCAAATCAAATGATGTTTTCTAATACTCCCGGGAGTCACAGGTGGTGTGGCGTGAGCCAAGTGTACATTAGGTCCGAGTCTTGTTCAGGTCAGACAGCACACCACTTAGCTTTGCAGGCTCTTGCTCTTCATTCAGCATTACCAGCCCATCACTCAAAAGCGAGGGGATTAAACATCTGTCAAAGTCTGCCTACTTTACCCAGCAGGAAAAGACACATTTAGGCATCCCGCATCTCTCCAGCGATTTAACATCCTGCCCGACTCAAACCAAACAGATGAGGTCACTCGGCTTTGGAAAAATAATGCTCTCGCTGAAACAACAAAAATAACTGACTGCATCCCGGCATCCCAGCACATTTGGGCAAACCCTGGTATATACTTGATCGTATGCTTTGAGAAAATTAATGATGAGCTGTTATTTGGGTCACTCGTAGAAGAAGAAGGAATGTTCTACTAATAACATTAGTAGATTTCTGCTACTTCCCTTCAGAGCTTTGTCTTTCCGCCACTGCTCGGCCAGCCGAATCCATTTTTCTTTCTAATCAACCATTCCATCATTAAGAGCATTAATAACTCAATGTTCCATTCTTTCCTTCTCCATCTATCCACTTGGGGGTAAAGGTTAGGTGAAATTTTTTTTTTTTTTTTTTAGATAAGAGATTTTTTTTCCCCCCTCATCCATCTCACTTTCAGTCTCCCTCATCATCGTATTAACCTGCACATTTCTCACCAAACCATCTACCGCTCACTTCCGTCCTCCTTCCATCGTTCTTATGGTCTGTCCATCTCCACTTCCTCTCTCCATTGTTGGTTGAAGTGTCCTTCACTGTAGGTCTGTATCCAGAGTGATTACACGCTTGGTTAAGTCATTCATGGCCTTCATTTGGTTGGTGATAAACGCCGGACACACTCCTGCTCATTTCCAACTTACAGCGCCTCATTTACGCGTCGCTGAAACTGAACCTGGAGCTAAAAGCAAATATTCTAGATATGGGCAACCATCACTTCTTCATTTGAGGTGTTAAATCTGACCAAACATTTAAAAAGATTAGAAATTAGTAATAAAACATTGGAGAATTTTTTTATATATATTTTTTGCTTATTTTTGTAATCCTAAATGACCTAGAACAGAAAAAAAAAAAAGCTTAGTTTGATTTAATGTCTGACAGTCAGGGGGGAAAAAAGAGGCGTGTGTCTTTTTGAACCATGTAAAAAAATGATTGCTTTCAAGTGTGTTTGCGAAATCTGTGGTTTAAGCAGACTTCTCAGTAAGCCTCCTGCTTACACTGGTACACAAGAATGACTCTGACATTCTCAAGGCTGTTGCATCACAGAAAAAGGACGACACTGCTCCAAAAACTGATGATAATCCTAACAAACAAGGCAGGCACTGGGCTCCACTGCTCTCATCTCACTTAAGATCAAACTGTCACATCAGTGAGAGAAATGTCTGTTTCGTGAACAAACATGCCACTTGGGGGGGGGAAGGGAACAAAACTTCAGAACCCAATTTCTACATTAAGAACGGAGAGAAACGACCAACTTGGTGCGAATCATCGCCCAAACTTTATTACTGAAGCAGAAAAAAAAAACAAAAAAAAACTGTGTCATGAGGAACAAAAAACACGAAAAGACACATCTACAAAAATAGTGAGTTAACTTTTTTTTTTTTTACTAAACTGGAAAGCTTTTTAGGAGTTTTTAAACCAGGGCATGCACAGAAACACCACGGGGAATGTCATCTGAATCCTCATCCTCATGTTCCACCCAAAAGAATAATATTTGGGAGAATTTGACAGAATGACGGATGAATGTCTTGGCATATTACACACAAATGTCCAGCATCTAACTTAGCTTTAAATGTTGCAAATACCTGCAAGCAGGCAGACATGGCCGGCAACAGCAGTATTTCATTACAGGTTAGACCGACTGCGCTGTTATCTCTCAGCCAAACCGTCACAATGTGAAGAAACACCCCTGACAACCGGCCTCCACCCTTCCTCGGCCCTGATCTACTTTTAATGGGCTGCAGCCAGCTAACCTGATAGCCTGCAAGCTACAGAGTACAACCACGCCGTTGCACACTTTACCGTGACAAGACTCAGAGATATTTGAGGTCGGCGCGTTTCATACTTGGGTATCTGTGGTGGGGAAATTAAAGCTCACACAGGAAGCTTCAAATGCACCTTGAACTGTACACCGAGATAACCCTTCCTGTGCTTATGTGAGCAGACGTTCAGTCTAGACCATTAAAAGTTTGCATGGCAAATATATTATGTAAATGTATTAGGCCTTTATGGTTCTGGGCTATTGTCAATTCAGACGTTGTCGGAGGTTACGCTGTCACTTGCACTAATGTCAGAGGTTAATCCTGAGTGCAGTGACCAGGGTTTTGAACTTTATACACAGGTGGAAAGCTGAAGCAGCCCTATCCAGCACGGATCATGTGCTCCGACTCAAAACTCATGACTGGGACAAACCTGAGCTAAAAATAAAACTACAAATCAGCATCACCAACTTCAGCTATGTGTCACTTGTAAGATCAAGGCAAAAAACTTGATTGACAACAACTGATTCCTACAATATCCACGTCCCACTTCAAGATATTAGTGGCTGTAAATTTCTTTTTTTTTTTTTTTTTTATTCACAATAAAAGTATATTTCATGTTTTCCTTCAAGGGACATATTTTGACTCTCCAGACTTGTTGTATGGACTTTATTTTGATCATTTTCTGGACTGTCTTTCCACCTGATCATGGCGGCATATGGTGCAGGTAAGCTTAAAAGAAAAATAAAGGAAGTGGAAAAGAGAAGAATGGAAGAAGTGACTTTAAAAAGGGAACAATCTCGAAGGGAAACAACCACACTTTGATTAAAGACAAAGCAAATACATTAAAGTCTCGATAAAAACCTGAGAGATGCAAATGTTTTCGGTTTATGAAAACTGCTGTATGGTACATTGAGATTTTTTTTTATTGACTCAATTAAAGACATTGGAACAAATTGTGCTCTTATATTCAACTAATAAGGCAACCAAAGCTTCAGTTTATTGAGTAACTTGTCTGTCATATGTGTAAAACAACTTGCCAGGCCTTAGTTGCAGATTTCAAGCTACAAACCTGCTTCAAAACCACTAAAACTTTCCACTAAGTCATTGCCCCAAATATATATATATATATATATATATATATATATATATATTTTTTTTTTAAACAAGATACCAGAGGAAGTCCTAGACCGACAAGATCATAGAGTTATACAGGGGAGGACGTTCACACAATGTTGCTGTGCACTACCAGTCAGCTGGCTGCAAGCTTCAGAGAAAGAGCAGCATGTCTGTGAAGCAGTCACCTGCAGAATCCAACCGAGACTCTAGTGACTCTAATTAACCAGCCAATATCAGAGAGTAAAACACTAAAAAGAGATAATACTCTGAGAAACAAATACTTGAACTCTGCTACTAAGTTTAACCGGTGAGAATCAAAACAATACAAATGATTTCAGCTATTGTTATGTAATATTATCTGCAGTTATATAATATGGAATTACTTTATGCTCTGTTTGCAAATAAAGCAAATGTATTCAAATCTGTAAAGCAAATGTATTCAAATCTGGAAATAATAAGTAAGTAGGAAACACAATTATGAGGAAGTCTTCTGCTGTCGTTTTTGCTTTAATCAGTTGATTGGTGAGGACACTCCTGGCTGTGCTGTCCACTCATAAAACCCTTTTATTTGCTAACACAGGTTGCAATAGTAAAACCTTCCAATCACAACATAATGTCAACATACCAGAAATATACTATGTTTTTGTTAACAATATAACCACACCTTACTTTGCAAGTTGTGGCCGGTAAAAACTGGCATTGTTCTTACCAAAAGAGAAGTTAGTTTTATGGGATTTTTTTTATTTTTATGAAATGCCAAATAGCCTGGTAATTCATGTTTCCAATGATGCCAAACCATGACTCTTGAAATGTTAAAATATAGCAAAGAGTACAGTAAATTACAGCACCTTTACTTAAGTTAAAGTGTTCCTACAGAGAGAGCCTCACACTAGCCCAGACTGGTTCATAATTCAGTCATAGGTCATGGTTAAGTTTAAAAATAATAATCCTTTAAAATAGTCGGGTACTGTTCTGGAAACGAGCAGCCAGTTTCCAAGCCAGAACCAGAACTTCCAGAAGAAACAATAACAGAAAGGTGGCGATTCAAGACTTTTGCACAATACTGCAGTTTGGGTAAGTTAGCATCCTTGCTAACAAGCGGCACCTTGCATAGGGGAATTAACTAAAAAAGCTCATAGCTATGACAACTGACAGCGTGCTAACGCTAGGCTATTACCGTTTTAATTATCCCTTTATTCAGCACTTTGTCGGTATTATTTCTGCCAGCTCTGGGCGATGCCGACCACTTAATTTGGAGGCCACGGAGACAAAAACAACCGGCTGCCCGCTCCAGGGTGTTCAGAGCTCGGCTAACCTCTTCGGGATAAGACGGTTGTACCAGCTTTGCTACTGAGCTAGCCTCACTGGGCAAGGCTAAGCTGGGCAACATGCTACCCGCTCACAGACAGGTTGCAGTGAAAATGTATCGGTTCACACCACAGTGCACCTGCCCAGCCACGGTTTTTGCAGTGCCAGCTACCGAAGCGAGTGTTTGCATCAGAAAGACGGCGCAGCTAGCAGCTGTCGGTACTCACCCCATTAACCAATCCATGGTGCTGCTTGGGGCTAGCTGAGCTAACGTTAGCTGGCAGCGAATAAATCCACCAGGAGCTGGAGACAACCCTCCTAGTTTATCCAGCCACCACCCTGGCTAGCCTTGCCGCCTGGCTCCGGAGTCCAGTCGCTCTCTCCCCGGGGGTCCGTGTCTCTTCGCGCTGCTGGACTTCCTGGCTGATCAAAAACGAAACGTCGCTGAAACTCTGAGAGATTGTCCTTGTTTTGATCCGCAGCTAACCCTGGATCATGAAGCGGTGGTCGGGTCAGTCTCGTTAGCTGGCAGCGGGAGAGCAGCGAAGGCAAGCGGAGGAGAGCTGAGCAGCGGTGTGTGTCCGCCTGGATGAGCCGCGTCCAGTGTGCTGTGCCGCCGACTGCGAGACTTGAATGTCGGGATGTTGCCTGTCAACCCGGTAACCTCTGTCATGAAGCCTTGTATGGTTACCGCACAGGCTGCCAGACTGAGCCTCCACTGGAGCTGCTGCTCTCTGATAAAAGTCTAAATCTGAGCCCGGAAGTAAACACACAGCCGACCCACCGTCTCATGTACGTAAACTGCGCTCCGCCACAGATACAATGGGAGATGTAGTTGAGAAAGGACACATTTTTGAAATAGGATACAAACGCGGCTATTGTACGGAATCACAACGACTTCAACATTTTAACGAGATTACAATTAGTCAGACTTTGGTGCCTAAATGTCTGCAAAGCTTGTAAAATGTTGATGTATGCAGTGATGGTTTTCAGACATGCACGCCTACTCTCCCAACAAAGCCTATTCTGCAACAGAACAAAAACCTGTTATGCCTCCTTTCAAAAACAAAGAAATAAATATCTTAATCTGATAAAGAAAAAAACAAAAAACATTCCCTCAGCATTATGCTGCCACTGACATTTTTCACAATTGATTCTTTGCATAATGGTAAAAGTTTTATTTTGGTTTTATATAGCAAAGAAAACAAGTTTGATCCATGAAAGAATGCTCAATTTTCAGCATAATATCCAAAAAGCAAGCTCAGGACCCATTGTTGGAAAATGTGTTTGAACAAATGTGTTTTGAAAAAATGCTGCAATAAAATGTGTTGAAAATCATACTTGACCAAATCCCCCCACTGACAGATCTTTGTGTGTATAAAATCTTTCAGTATTTGTATTTCACCTCCTGTCTAACTTTGACCTTTTCTGCTAGTGGTCAAATTTTCAAAGATTATCTTTCAAAATCGTGAGATTACAAGCAAGCAATCCATTGGTTCTAAAAATATCAACATAGATCACTGGGAAATGGCTAATATGTTAAGAAAAATCTTTCCCTTTTTGCCTCAACTTCCATGACATCTCATTGCCAAATAACTGGTGGTAATCACTTTGATGCTCATTAATTTATGACAGTGAACTGTCCATGTTGTAAAAGCTTTGAGATGTTGCCTTTACTCTAATGACTGCTGCTGATATTTGCATTAGGATTTTTTCCCCCTCTCCTTCCTTTCTTTTTTTTTTTGTTGCCAAATTTCCCTTTTTGGGGGAAACACTTGACTCTTCTTACCTCCTCCTGCTCATCTAGTTTGAAAGCAGCTCTATGTTGAATTAACCAGCTGCTGGTGTGAAAGAGGCCGTCTGCTCCTTTTTTAAAGTTAGGATAAGGAAATCAGAGAAAATCTATCAGTACTGCCGCTGCAAAACTCATCTTATTGTCCATTTCATTCTGAGAGGGTAAAATGCTTAACTACTAAAAAAGTAAAAAAAAAAAAACAACAACATGGCTTTCTTCTTTTAAAGAGTCTCTCATGGCAGAGGGCTCTGCTTAAACAACATGTTTTGCTCTTTCAGTCCAAATCCATTATACATGAGTCGTTGTTATCCTGTAAACAAATTTCCACCTGACTTGTGGATCTCTGCAGCTCCTCTAGAGTCGACCTCTTGGCTGTTTCCCTGATTAGCATTATTCTTGTCTGGTCAGTCAGCTTAGGCAGTCAGCAATGCTTCAGGAAGTTACTGAAGTATTGCAAGCTAACTTCACAGTTTATTTGTAAAGTATGTTGGACATGTATAATTTTGCTTTCATATTATGATTTTACAGTACTTTTTAATGGGGATATCATATAAAACACAAAATGAAATACATTAGAAGTTGTGCATTTTGTCATGTGGCGTAACATGACAAAATACTTTCACTAAACATTAATAACAAATCAGTAAATGTAGCCTTTTTTGTGTGTTTTTCTCCACAATTTTTAAAAGAAAAAACTTTCACAAGTCTCAAAATAGTGACTCAAAGGATCTCTGGTCAGTACCATTCAGATTCGATGTGCACAGTCTAATCATTGAGATTTCAAACTAGACTCTTCCAAATGCACACCTGACTGCTGAATTAGTTCTGTCATAAACTGAGTTAGATAAATGGTTATCCATCACCAGCCACTTGCAGTGTCCCAAACCACTTCTGCTGTCGGTGGCCAAAATCCATATCTGCCTTTCACATATGCAGTGACAGCTGATCTTAAGAGAGTCCTAAAAGCTTTTTTTTGTAAAAAGTGGGCACAATTGAATAAAAATGCAATAAACTTTTTTAATCTGTGTGTAATTATGAGTCATTCAAATTAGTGGCATTTTCTTCATGTTAAAATTAACAACAGTCACCTTATGCTTGCTCAGGATGAGAGAGTCCAGGAAAGCAAAGATTTATTGCAGTCTACTAGTTTCTTTAAGCAACATTTTGTATGGCTTAATACATTAAATAAAGATGAGCTGCAAAAGTGAAGTTTATAATTTATCTTGAATACTGAAATGAACACGCAGCAGTTTTTATAAAATACTTTTTTCATGCTCAACTAACCATACTAATGTTTTAAGCCACAAAATATGACTAAAACTAGTCATATTTCGACTAGTTTTAGTCATAAAACTAGTCAATCTGATTTATAAATCATAAATCACTCTGATTTATGAGTCAGTGTCATAAATCAGAGAGATTTATAAGAAAGTGAAAGTGTTTCTCTCATTTTTCCGTTTCACTTAGTCATTAGGGGAAAGCACCAGATATGTTTCATGATGATGCTAAGAAGTGTTTTCATCATTTTAGACATCATGTGTAATCTCACTGGGACCTTACAGGCAATAGATGAAACTTGTTCAGTTATTCCCAGCTTTGGTGCTACAGTTCCTTTAATATATAAAACAAACTTGTAGCTTTTACGTACCAACCATAAAACATTCAAACCTACATTTGATAACTTTGACTATTTCTATGTTGTTGTTTTTTTTCTTAATCAAACTAAGATGAGCTAAGATATGAAGATCGGAATCTTTAAATTATGCATTTCCTCAAAAACTGGATTACCTGAGATTCACATCTCTCTATGTTTTTAATTTTAGTACTTAAATATTTCAGATCATCAAACAAAATTTGTCAGAAGAATGTAAAAGATTTTACAAAATGCAGTTATCATTCATTAATCAAGGGGAATTTAGTGCTGTCCTATGTGTTACTCACTAAATCATGACTTACCTGATTAGTTTTATGAAATCTTTTTGTAAAGCCGAGTTCAGTTTTAATGAGCTGCAGTCAGATCGCTTTACGGTCAGAAATGTGGAATCAATAAAGCACTTAAAAACAGTCTGTCCTACAATATGAAGTAGGCTAAAAGATGTTTGATGATCTGAAAAGTTTAAGCACCACAAACACGCAAAATCTGTAAGTGGGCAAATACCTTGAGTTGTGCAGATGTAGAATTTTGCAAAAAAAAAAAAAAAAAAAAAAAAAAAGAAAAACAACTTATTGTAATCTATTCCACATGTACTTTCAAACAATTTGGTATTTATCATAACAAATAAAAGCATGCTTTTCTCCATAATTCGTCACATCCCAGCCTTAAATCTGACCTATTGTTCTTCTTTATCTCTTTTCCTATTTTCTTGTTTTAAAACAAAGCATCAATCAGAGATAACTATTGCTGGAAACAACTTGATCAATAAGCTCTTTACCTCTTTGCCTCTTAGAACTCATTAAGGCCAGACTTATAGCCATTATAAATTCCGAACCATATCCCTCTTCTCTTTCTTAATGCCCTCCTCCCTTTCCTATTCTGCTATGCTCCTCTAAACATCTTCAGCTATAAATAACAGAAATACGCAGACGACACGGAGCAGAGGGCATTCAGAACAAGAAGCCCCGCTGACAGGAGGCAGGGCTACGTGATTGGCTCGTTACCGTCTCGGCGTTCTGTGGGCAACCAATCAAAACAGAGGAAGGCGTACGGTTACTGCAACGATAGAGAGGAAGCGCAAAAAAAAAAAACAAACAAAAAAAAAAAACTCAGTGTCGTTTCGCTAAAACACCACAAGAGGGCGGTATTGGATGGCTGTTGACGTCTCGATGAATTTACTCGGGTCAGTTTTAACCATAGGCATGGTTACGATTTTAACGGCTGATCCAAAACCTGTCATAATAAGCTTTATTTTAGCATCCAGTTTTTTCTATCAAAATTTTATATTAAGTCATGTATAACATATTTACAGAAACCACTTTAAACGAGCAACTACTTAAAATGTTATGCTTATATAATTAGATATTTTTATTCTATTCTGAATATATATCCCTTCACATTATTTTTATTGCGTTTTTGATAATAAGAATAAAAAAAAGATATGTAAAAGAAATATATGCATCTAAAAATATTATGTTATATGTTATTTTAACCTATAGCAATTCATATTTATATTAACCTACTCACTTTAATATCAAATTTAAATTTATTTTGTTGTTCTATTGTTTTTTTTTTCTAATTTAGTCCTAATGCCTTTAAGAATAACATTTTCTTCATCAATATTTGATTAAGAAAATCTCTGGCAGAATTTTAGATTTCATTGTAAAAGAAATGTAATGTTAGGTTTTATCTGTATTTATTTATTTGTTTAGATTTTAGCTGTTGTAGTATTCCAGAATGCATTGGTTATATGTGTTTCTGGTGCCTCATCATACCACAGTTCTACATTTCATAGCATTTTATTTTAGTCAATAACAGAAGATTTTTTTTTACACGATTTAAGTTTTTTAAAGGCTATTCGAAAGTTTTTCTCTTGTTTTAGCCCTAATAAAACACTTTGTGCTACGTATAACCGTAAACAAACTGTGCTATAAATAAAGTCCTATCTATTGATTGCTATTCAGGAGCATATCAAGCTGATTGTCTATGTATGAAAGCACCTGATTAAATCTCAGCTAAGTTGCTTACACACCCATAACAAAGTTCATCCCCATCAGTGTTGCAGTGTGAGTGGCTTCAGGGAACCTTGTTTACTTCTCACAGACAGACAACCTGCAGCATGACTTCAGAGTGCAGTTGGTGCCAGTGATGCGCTCTGTGGGAAAATAAACTGAGCTCTGCTGCTCATGAGTCCGCCAAGGTCACTTCCTGAAATCCATCCACTCGTCGATACCAAGCCATTCAGGGGGTCGATATGTTCCCATTCCCTTCGGTCCCAGCCCGACACCGTCAATGAGAGAGACCTGCGTCAGATTCCCCTGCAACAAAAACGAAAGGTGGCGCGCTATAAAAGCCACATCACGTAATATGACCCAGCTACCAAAAGTCCTTCATTTGACACTTGTTATTTTTAGTTTTAGACCAAACGGACCAATACAAACTTAAATCTATTTTTGACCTTGTTTGTGTCACATTTCAATCTTAAATCTGCATGTAACAGAAGAAAGCCTTCTAAAAACAACCTACACAAACAATCAGTGAACTAGGATAAAATTTGTTCTGAGAAATAAAGAAACGCCATAAAATAAAATCTACAAAGTAAGCAGTAGCTCAATTGTTATCTCTGCTGGTAATACTTTGAATAATCATCTTTTACTAACAATACTGTATCTACTCATATAACATTCCACAGAGCTGAAAAAAACAGAAAGCTCTTTGCTTACACTGTCATCTCTTCAGCTCATCTTGACGTCTTAAATTGATTAAAAAAAAGAAAAAAAAAAGAGCCTCAAATTCATAACAGGGTAATTAAGATAACATCTATAAAAATAATGTTAATAAAATACCTAAATAGAAAATATCTCATACTTGCTAGGTAAAGTTAAACGTGATATGTAAGCTCTCCAGCTGAGCACGAGGAAAAATTAAGATGAACGGGGATGAAAAGTGGTAAAGGTTGCAAAAGGTTATTGAAAGAATAATACATTGACTTTCCTTCACATTCAAAGAGTCGGAGAGTCTGGAGAGTCTAAGCTGTCCAGATTAAAACTGTAAATACAAGATGCAGATGTCTACAAACATTGCTAGACTGTCACTTCATAAACTCTTCAACAACGAAAGACAACAGCAATACAAAGTCTATTCTGAACTTGCTTCTTAAAAAAACGAAAGGCAAACAAAGAACCAAAGTGAACTGGGAGATCGATACTATGTTCACATTTGAAATAATTCACTTTCAACGCAAAACAGACGCTGTTATTCTCAGTTCTTCTTAAAATAGAAAGTTGTTATAAGATATGATGCAACACATCCTTTTTCCGGTTGTATGTACGCTGCTGGCATTACATTTCTACTGAGTTCAGCTTTTATTGTCCCCAATGAATAAATGTTTTTTTTTGTGTGTCCCAACATCAAATAGAGCACCCAAGAGATACTTTTGCATCCTTTTAACTCGAACAGTTTGTCGCGTTACAACCACAAACTGGAACCCAGCGTGCATTTGCAATCACTGCTTCTGATTAAAAAAAAAAAACAAACTTTGCAAGTTTCCAAACCAGAAATAAGACTCAGGCATTTTAGTCTGAAGGTTCAAAGAGCGTGATGACGGAAAAAAGAATAATGTGATGGATGATTTGATACAGATGGATTAATAAATGAGAAAGAAATTTAGTCAAAACTTTATCTCAATTTAAACAAAAAAAACAAAAACAAAAACAAAAAAAATATATATATATATATATATATATATATATATATATATATATATTGTTTTTTTCAAGTTTTAATTTTAATTTCAAATCCATTGTAAATAGTTTCTACTCAAACCCGAAAAGAGTCACAAAGGAACATCTGATTTGTTGCGACAACATTATTTTACAGCTAAATAAAAGTGATGATTTCAACTCCCTGTGTTGAAGATGAAGTCACTTAAAGTAAATGCTGTTTAGGCCAAACTCCTCGAAGCAGGAAAGAGATTAGATCTGTTGTGTAAACCCAACCCGCATGTGCAGACGCATCACTGCATACCTGTGGATCAGCTCGGTCCTGCTGGGCAGATTGTGAGGCTTTGGCTTGGCCGTGACTCATAATTTATTCACAACTGGCCGCGCTAACTCAGAAAGCCATTAAGAGGTATTAAAAAGGAGACACCTCACATTACTCTTGCATGAATAATAAATGCTCAGAAGATGCAATGAGGGATGGTTGCACATTTTTGTGCATCTGTGTCAGTAGTCCAGTGCAACTTTTTGACAGAAAAGGGTAAAAAAAAAAGAAAAAAAAGATGAAGGTTTAACTTATATGTTTGGTCCATAAAATAATAGAGAAACTGTGGCCTTTGTTATGCAAATACACAAATACTCCTAATGAGTGGGTGAACAATGTGCTTACTGTCAGCTCTGATCTCACCACTGATGGATAAATTTCCAGTTTCTCAATAATGATCACATAATATATATAGGGCTGATAATGGCCACTTGCACCACTGGGTTTCAGACTGGCGGCGGCGCCGAGTCTGTCTGCACTCGCGTCGATTCAGCATACATAATGTGTGTGTATTAGCTGCTGAGCTTGTGTCATCGCTGGCTCCACGCTCCAGGCTGATGTCTTGGGGCATGAGTCAGCCTTAGCAACATTACTCATGTCTGCACTCTTACCTGACTCCATCCCGCCACCCTAGGAAGAAAATCAGGGGCCCAGGAGAACAGAGGATGAACGTGAAACCTAAAGAAGGGGACGATTTCAATGATACCGCTTCAGGTGGAAGACGGCGCAGAAAAGATGCGGAACTGGCTCAAGGATTTGCTGAAACGTTATCCCAGAAGTCCTGTGAACAAACAAAAGCACGCCGGTTAATGCCGTAAATATTTCCACTAATATGCTGCTTTAACCCCGCCTGGCAATTTCAAGAAAATCAGACATGAAGTCACATTGAGCCAGGAGCAAGTCAAACAGAAATAGCTTGCATGTGGTTCTGAGGTCATGGGCAGAGAGAGAGAGAGAAGAAATGATAACAGAGCTGCAGCCACAAACACTTTGTCAGCAGCCATCGGCGTGAGATTCAGCCTTTGACTTAGCAACATAAATACCAGTCATCACCTCCGTCCCCGTTAAACCAGTTCTCCCAATCAGGAAGCTTAACTTTTGGTGTTCATGTAGGAATTTTGTTCTCCAAGCATTTTGTTTTGCCTTTAAATCAGAAACTACAAAATATTTAATATCATTTCATTTATTTGCTAAAAGGAGAAAAACAAAACAACCCAAACATGAAGCACTGAAGCGGCACCTATTACACATAGACTTCATCTGTAATTTTTATTAGTAGATCCTAAATCCTAAACAGTACATGCCATAAACGGAAGAAGAAAAAAAACACTAAGTGTGATTTTGTCAGTTCTCATCTAACGAGTGATACAATTTGAAAAGAGAAAAAAAATGAACAACAAATATAAAACTATTAAGCTGTTATGAATAAACATTTTATTTCTTCAAAAGGAATGCAAATCAGTTTTATATTGTCAGTTTTTATTAAATGATTTCCACATATTAACCTCAATACCAGAAACAAGAGTCTCTTTGAAATCACTCCTTCTTATTGTTTTGATCATTTGTACAACTTCCTTTTGACTTTTACCTGTTTTGGCCACGAAGTTTTGTTTTTAAATATTTTCATGTTTCTATGTCACAGATCTGTTTTTTATTATTTTTTATACCTTGATATTTTCTTTTAACAATTTATTTTTCTGTGTTGTATTTGTTGCTGCTTCTTGGCCAGGACTTTCTTGGAAAAAGACGTTTTTAATCTGAATGGGTTATGTTTGTCCTGGTAAAATAAATGTTAAATAAAATAATAAAACAGTGTTTGAGTGTGTGTGTGTGTGTGTGTGTGTGTCTGATTGCTTTTTGGTGGTTCTGGACTTTTTGTGATGAATTGCTGATCTGGCCTTACAGCTGTTCAGGGGTATCTCCATTTGTGGGCAGCAGCTGTCACTGATTGCTGGAGCCTGAAAGTCTTACAAACTGCACTGCAACAATTTCTAGACACATACTTGTTGATTACTTTTCATTTGCTGTTGGCATGAACTGTTGCTTTTTTGGAGATCATTTAGCCTGCCTCGTGTTCAGCCTGTTTGGCGTCAACAGCTGACTACATTATTTTATTCTGAGTCATGAAATTTTGGATGTCAACATAAGAAGTTCCCAACTTATGCCGGCGATTAAAGTTGTGAAATAAATAAAGGCCGTAAGGGCAAAACAATCTCAGGAAGTGGAGGGACTTCAGAAAACTGATTTGTTTGCTCATAACTTTTGCCCTATGGTGAAAGATGGCGCAGTGTCTGAATGACAGCGTCCATCCGAGACAGTCTCCTCTGCCTTGATGGGCCAGGATGTGGTTTTCTGGAGGTGCGGATGCTGGGATATTTTATATCTGTGCTGCTTTTCGCCGTTGCGTTGCCGGCTGCAGCAGCAGACAGGTCGTGTGTGTGCGTGTGTGTGTGTCCGACAGCGTTTGGACCTGGTGCTAGAGACTGCTGATGGGGCTGATGTGGTGAAAGAGAGTGGGGAGAGTTGCAGTTTGTTTCACTGTCAGAAAGACAGAGACAGATGTCAGCACCGGGCAGCTGCTTCAGTCAGCACTATGAACAAACAAAAACACAGAGACGAGCCGCTGCCGCAGTCACACAAAGTCTGAGGAGGAAACGAAGATGCATTCACACCTTCCTCTCCCGTCCTCCCCTCCCAATCCCCACAAAAAAAAACAAAAACAAAAAAACAGAAGCCTAAGCGAAACGTGAGGACTGATGAACGGACTGATGATGTGCATTCAATCTGCTGCTGGCTGTTCACTCGTGGAACAAAACTATTGATCGCCTCTCACCTTCCTGCTATAGAGGTCGAGCTGGAGCTGAGCTGGACTGGGAGTCCAGCAGTAGGTGGCAGCAGACGGTTACACAACACCTGCCTGAGTAATCAGTCTGATGGTGTGTCTGGCTTTGTGCACAAATCCCAATCCACCTTATGCCCCAGCTCCTCTGAAGATGAAAATGTGACTGAGCCGTTCTCTGCAGCTAGCAGAGGATTCAACCCAGCAGACGCCTGCTTGAAAGTCTGTGTCTAGTTCTGTCGTTGAAAGCTTCCAGACATCACAGTGTCTGGCCCCTTTTAGCCTTTCTCTGTTTCCCTGTGACTGGCCTGTCAAGACACCCCCCACCCCATTCGCCCCCCCCGCCCTCCTGCTGTAATGCTGCGGTGTGTAATACGCAGGTGGCTACAGCAGCACTGACTGCATTAAGGCGGATTAACCTGAGGCCTGCTGAGACGCAGAGACAACCAGGGATTCCTCTTCGCCTCGGTGTTGCTCAACAAAAATACGCAAAACTATTTCTTTTTTTTTTTTTTTTTCTTTTTCCCTGGGATAACATGCAGAATTAAACAGCAGAAGAAATATCCTGGAACCCAGTAACCTCACATTATTAGATGGATTTTATTAATTTTTTTGTTTTTTTTTGTTTTACAAGACAAACAAAACAGATATAGAACATACAGCAGTCTGATCTTACACATATCACCGACATTATCACGAAACGACACGCCAGCTATTCATACTTTGCAAAATCCCGTTTGGACATGAAGACATCAGACATCTCCATGAGGTTTCATGAAGTTGTAGGATGGAGATGTCGGGATCTTTTACCATTTCCTCTTTGTGGACTCTCTGCAGAAAGCCAGCAGTCTCTAATGTTTTCCTCTTACTCCTCAGATTTTCTGATTAGTTTTGGTAATAAGCCGATTGAGAACCTTTTGTGTCTGGTGAACCATTTGAGAAAACATGCACATGCGTAAAACCCTCCGGGGCCTGGACTTGAAGCCAGGAACCTCCTGCTGGAAGGCAACAACGCCACCAACCATTTGATGCCTCCAAAAAAAAAAAAAAAATGCAAAAACATTTTCTCCCTGAGATAAGGTCAGTTGGATGGAGCTGTTAACATCCAACGTGAGATTATGCAACTGCAATAATGGATGTATTTAAATGTACCAGATGTGCCCGTTTTGTGGAATGACTTGCTTGTTTAAGGCTCTTTACCTGCTCAAACTGTGCATGAAATGTCACCCTGTCTCAGTTGGGTGTGAGATGATTAAGATTCAGCGGTAACAGACACAGAGTCAGACCCAGCAAAAACGAATAACACCAAAGTTGCCAGACCACACAGGATAAAAAGGTTACATTGGGACGAGGGGTTGTAGCTGGAGAGGGGGAAATGACCAAGAAACGCTGTTTGGCATCAGTCACCCTGAATGACGCGTGGAATGCTGTGCTGATGCAACTTTCGAGCAGCGAATGTGTGTAATGAGAGTGTGTTTGACATTAAAGTAGTTGAAAAGAGGCAGCATGCTGGGAAAAGAGGAAGAAAGAAGAAAGAAAATATGTGCAGTAATGATAGGTAAGTGCCTGTGCGAGTGGAAAAGCGGAGAAAGAATGCCGTAGCTTGCTGACGTAACGGTTCCTAACTGTTTCCATATAAAAGGCCTGGGAGCAGGCGCCAGGCAGCCCTTCACATACGTCTGGTACCCATCAGCCTCCGAGAGAGGGAGCGTGTACACCGACACCCACACACACACACACACACACGCACATGCTTGCTGACACACTTACATTTGTAAAACACATTTTTATACAGTTCAGCTAAACTTTAATGCCAGAATAAAATATGTCTAATTATGTACGCACAAATAAAGTCGCCAACCGGACTAGCAAGCAACTTACCAGCTTTCTGGAATGAAAATATGCATTGCAGCATTGTGAAAGGTTTACAGGCATGATGGTGAAAAAGGAAAAAAAAAAAAAAAAAAAACTGAAGATGCTTCTAGGTGACATTTTTTACACCTGTTTGGTTCTTTGTCAGACACTTAGCAAAACACCAACATGGCAGCAACAGAAAACTCCAGATTTGTTATTGTTATCATACAATCTGAAAGTGAGGAATAAGCAAAAGAGCACAGCGACACAATGCATTTAGGCAAACACACATGGTCAAAGGGATTTTCTGGTGTTTTTCAGCAGAGCAACAACAGAATATGAAAGGAAAAAAAAGGATTTAAAGGAGTTTGAATGGGGCATGTTTTTGGTGCCATATGAACTGGCTTGGATATGTCCGAAAACTGCCGGAATCCTGGAAATTTCATGGATTTATATGCAATGCTCCATAAAAAAGAAAGAAGGAGGAATCCATCAAGGGCTGGTACTGTGGTTTACATTTCCCTATTGATGTCAGAGGAGAATGGTTAGCCTGGTTTCAGCAGATGAAAGAAAAGCAACAGCAGCTCAAATAACTACTTGTTACCATCGTCCCTGAACGCACAACACGTCAAACCTTAAAGCAGACGCGTTGAATTAGCAGAAGACCATACAGGGTTTCACTCATGTTAGCTGAGAACAGGAAACTGAAGCTGCGAGCCGTCCAGCCTCGCCAGAAATGGCACAATACTGGAAATATTTTTGTGTGTTCTGACAAGTTTCAGTTTCAGCTACGACTTTCAGACGGCGTAAAACAGCATGATGCATCGGTCCTGGTGTCTGTCAGCCGAGCAGCCTGGGGATATAATAGCGTGTGGGATATTAATTGGTGAACTTTGGGCGCCAAGTGCCAGCTGAACACAAATTAAACTAAAAAGAAATTATGCAGAATCTGCATGACATCATCATTTCAACACGGACCAAAATCTTAAAGGATGTTTTTGACTCAGTGTTTTTCCTAAACCATCCATGAATTAAAAGGACAGAATACTATAAAAATATGAACGACTAGAAGCTAAACGTCCAAATACATAAGGAAAAATTATTAGGAAACTTACTGACAACAAAAACCCTGTTCAGAAACAAAAAACTGCAACTCAATAGAGAGAGACTGAAGATGAGGAATGTTTTTCTTGAGATGTAGATTCACACAATGCAAGCTGGGGCCATTTTTACAGGAAAACCGCAATCTTACAAACATTCGAAGAAGCAACAAATTATACATGGATTACCTGGTGATGAACCCTAACGTGAAGCTGGGAGGATCACTGCATACAGCAGAAGTATTTTCATAGAGAATATCTACCACCTGTAAACATCACTCTCCCCAGCTGTAGCTAGCAGTCCCAGATCCACATACATCTGAAATGTGGCTTTATTTGGAGAGAGATGTTGTTTGATAGCACAGGAAGAAATTCCACCATGACTTCATAAAACCAAAACTGCCTTTGAAGTCAGGTTCCCTCTCAGAGCACGAAATGAGCTACCCACCCTGCTGGATCTGGATGGATTTATTTTTAACATTGAGGTATGCAACTGCATCCTCTTGGGGGAAAATACCGCCCTGTTTTTCTAACCAAAATAAAACCTCTACCTCATCCCATTCTCAGCTCCTGGAGGTAAGCGCTCTTCAAATACATCACTTCATCGGCAAACGCCGGGGCCCTCAGGCTTTCGGCACCCACAGGAACACGTCGATAAGGGGACAGGCGGAGTGAGGAGACAGCCGTGAGAACATCTGGAGACTTATCTGATTGTGACCGAATATAGAGCGAATGGAAGTGCAAAAACACTAAACGGCGAATAAACTGGGAGAAACTGCAAACTGAGGTTTTCTACTTTCTTGTTGGGCATTTCTGCCACAAATTGTATTTTTATGAATCACATCAAATGTGTCAGTGTGGCAGCATTGTTAAAACGTTCGGGAACATTTCAGTACAATAATGTCCAAGTCAGATCCACTTCACATAGTGAGTTATAAGGTGATCTGAATTATATCCAATGGAAAATGGTCCTTTCTTAAAATCCACAACCCAAGTTATTTTTTTTCCCCAAAGGAAAACAAACAAAAGTGGCCATATTCCTATTAAATAAAAAAAACTTACCTAAACTTTCAGCAAGCTTGGTCAAGGATGAATATTTTTTTTATTGCAAAATAATCAGTGGATGTGAGGAAACGCGCACCCCTCACATCTAACTGTGATGTCAGAGCACTCATAAAGTGCAAGTAGACTTAAACATTGCCGTGAGCTTCTTGTGTGTGTTAAAATGAATACAATGGAAACAATGGCCATTGGGAGTGGCTTTGGCAGTTGCAAGAAAACACTGGTATTATTAGCTCATCTGGACCTCCTTGGCAGCTTCTCACTGGCGGCCAAACAGCTCCATCTAAAGCCTCGGCAGGCAGAAGTCAAAGGTTTTCAGGTCAGTAAAACGAAGGGAGACTTTCTGTTACTTTTAACACACGCGGAAGGGATTTGACCAATTTTTTTTTTTTTTTTTTACTAACCTTTTTTCCAAACTGCTATGTTGTCCATTTCTATGGCAACGCAGTAACAGATGATGGGAGCAGAGGATTGAATTGCCCAGAACGGCCAAAAAAAAAAAAAGCTTAACTTTAAAGACGAAACATAAAGCAGAAACAAGAAATGGCATGTTAGTCATCCCGTACCCCTTCATGGTGAGGGTCGCACATTTATGACCGTGCCTCTTCCTGTGTTTTTACAAGTCCTGTCAGTGGTTTCCCTATCACGACTTGTTTAATCTCCTCATAAATCCTTTTATGGTTGCAGGAAGACATTTTCTAATTCTGTACAGTTCTGCGCTGTATCTTTCATTCCATCTTTGTACACAAAACAAACAAGAAATAACTTTTTTTTTAACGCTAAAAGGCTTTCACATTTTACAAACATGGTTTGGAAAATTGTTGGAGTCTATACCTTAGTAATCAGCCCAAGTAATTCCTAGAACTAAGTGTTCTTAAAAGCGTCAGAATCATTGTCTACAACCAAAAATAAATAAAATATTTTCCAGGGGTGTCCTGTTAGAAGCTGCAGGCTCTATGTAGCTTACTGACACTGACTCTGCTAATATCTGTTAATATTAACCTGTGACATAGAAAGAAAAATATATTACATTTATTGTTGTAATATTGTATAATAGTGTTAAAAAATATGGTATTCAAGAATTTTAAATTGGTATAACCTACTCAAACATATTCAAACCTTCAAGGCAGTTTGAGAATTGAGGGCTAGCTTGTTTAGGAGTAGCCTGAACCTAAAGCTAACAGCTGACCAAATCTTTATCAAAAGCGGTGAGGCACGGCAAATGCCTATGAAATTTCAGTTGTTTATATATTTTGGCAAAAATAAATGAAATAAAGAGGACAGGGCATCTAGTTTTATGTACCAATTTAAGGCAACATTATTTTTTTTAACGTAACGTGTTATTAGTTCAACTTTTGCCTATTTTCTCTCTCAGTTTTTGTTGCTTTTTATAGAACCTACATCTGCTCTGGTATTCTGTTTAGCCGTGACATCGTCCTGAAGGAGAACATCAGCTGAGATACTGCTGCCAACGACTTAATGTTCTCCTTCGAGAGAAAGATAAAATGTCCTTTGTTGAAGGTCTTACAAAAAAAAAGTAGTAGTTCCAAGCAAACTGTAAAAAGATATTTTTTTTTAATTTTGAGGACCGCTTCAAGCACAATATGAAGATCAGGTTTTACTTTACCTCAGTCAACTTTGAGTGATTTTATGTGGGGAATAAATATCTTAATATATGAATATCTTTGTTCAGTTATTGAATACTGGGTTATGTCTCCCCAATCCATATGTCATGTTTTAATTAACATAATTTAATTTGAGATCATCTTAAACCCAGGATATTTCTGCTTTGTGAGAAATGATTTACAATGCAAGAAGTAATGCAATATTTGTGTAAAATTACCATGAGTTCCCAAAAACACAAAATCAAACCTAAAGTTTGAAACCTATTGGAAAATACTAATAAAAATGACAATGTTGTAAAAATGAGAAACCAATAAAACTTTGTTGTGTGGTTTGAGTGGAGATTGTTCAACACAAAATCAATAACCATTTCCTAGTGTCCGGTTGCCTTACTGTGGCTTTTGCACTGTTCCGTTGTGTCACGTACCCCCATCTGTTTGGGGCCCCATTTATGCAAACACACAAGAAAATGAAGCAGACAAGAGGTATGTATTTTGTCATGTCTGTATTTTTGTCTCATTTTCACAAAACATATACAGGGGAAGGAAAAGCCTTTCAATAGAACCTGAGGTATTTTTGCATCAAGCAGCCTAAGGTATCAGGATTTTATTTTAAAAACTTGTCTAAATTTATCAGTGTTCTTAGATGCATTGCTATGTACAATAATAATAATAATAATAATAATAATAATAATAATAATAATGTAGCAAAGGGGACAGCCTGCATCATTCTTGTTACATAGCATAAATAACAATTCTTAAAAATATGGGGAGTAAGGTGAAAAAAGGTTCTTCAGGAAACACATGACTGATCTGAACTTGTAGCTGTAGCAGCATAAGGTCAAAAGGTCAGAGATCGCCAGACAGTAAAGCTAATCCAGGGTCAAAAGAAAAATATCAAACACATTTTACATCACAAATAAATAACCTTCTCACACCAGGAGAGCTCATTTATTTCCCTTCCTTATGCCACAAAATATGAAAAGCCCGATTTTTTTTTTTAATT
>NW_015112903.1:468074-528947 GCF_001443285.1 Poecilia latipinna
AGAGAGAGAGAGAGAGAGGGTGCTTCATGGACATGCATTGTGCTGATGTACCAGCAGCTGTGTACCCTGTGTTGGGCTTGGCTCACCAAAAGATCCCCTGAGAATGAACGAAAGGGTGCATGTAGAGATTCGTGTGTGAATATGTACTGTAAGTGAGAGGGGCGTACAGTGTGCCGTGAATGTGTAGTTTCAGCTGTGACCAGATCTGAAAACCGTGACAGCGTACTTCTGTTAGCATACACGTTGATGTGAAAAACTATTGGCTCCTCGCACATTTTCGTTTTCTGTTTCAGCATTTTTCCTCACACTTACATATTTTATAGCATCAAGAAATGCATATCAGACAAAGACAACCAGAGTAAGACAGGAACAGCAGGTTGCGATTTTGAATTTATCTGTTAAGGTGGGAAAAATCTGCCTGTGCTAACCTGACCCAATGAGAAAACGTAATTCTACCGTCAAATCGTGAGTTACTTGTTGCTACCAGTTAGACCAGGGGTGGGCACCTCCAGGCCTGGAGGGCCGGTCTCCTGCAACTTTTAGATGTGTCTCAACTTCAACACACCTGAGTCAAATAATGAGGTCGTTAGCAGGACCCTGGAGAACCTGACTGCACCGAGGAGGTGATTCAGTTATTGGATTCATGTGTGTTGGACCAAGGAGACATCTAAGAGTTGCAGGACACCGGCCCTCGAGGACCACGATTGCCCACCCCTGCGTTAGACAGTAGTCGTGTCTACATTTTTGCGAGTCCAGCACAGATCAATATGGATCGTTAACAACAGAAGAACCTCTACAGTTCTACATGTCTCACTTGTCTTAGCTCTGGTCATTGAGGAATAAGAAGAGACGGAGAAAACTGGCATCCAGAGAAAGCTCTATGGTGAAAACTGATGACCATAACGAGGACTGTTCTTATACTTAGACTGAAGAGACAAAAGCAGAAAGGATTGCATCCCATCATCAAATATGGCATAAAAACTAACGCAGTATTTAAAAATTGTATTCTTTACCTGCATTCAACATTATTATGATAGAGTGATGGTCTGAGGCTGCTTTGCACGACTTGAGGTAATCGATGGAACGACGAATTTTGTTCTATTCGAGAAAATCCTAAAGGATTGTCAAGGGTAGTCCAACCAGTCATTAGGATTTGGGAGCAATTCTTTTTTTAAATATACATTTGTTTTTTTTGTTGTTTTTTTTAGGTTGGTTGAATAACTTTTTCTGTTGTTAAAAAAAAACTGGATTTTGTATTTACTAAGGTTATCTTTGCCAAATAAAAACCTTATTTTGATGACCAGAAACACTTAAGTGTGAGGGGAAAATATAGAGGAAGAAACAAAACAAATCAGTGAGGGACAAATACTTGTTCACAGCCAAGGCTGTAAGACAGGCTCATTTGTTTCAACATATATAAGAGTATGGTCAACGAGTTGTTAGGCTGCTCTTTTCTTATCGACACACAGCTGAGTAAAAACAGTCTTTTCAGTCATAATTGGGCCCTCGGTTGTGACAAACCCCTGAATTCACAACACAGAGGTCCGGTTACAGATCTCATCAGTGGGACGTCTGTGCCTTTTCTTTTTTATAAAACAGAAGCAAAAACTTGGCTTTTGGAGTGTCGTGTTGTCAGGATGTGAATGGTAATCACTCAGCAGAAAAGTGCATCTCAAAGTCATACATCACTCTCTCAAACAAAAGGAACAGCACATATTGCTTGTTTGAATTTTGTTGAATGTGTGTATTTGTAATGAGTGTGTGTTCATAAATACCATACAGCAAATAATAATAACAATTCAACAGAAGAAGAAGAAGAAAAAAAGAATCCACAAAACATTATATTATTTCTCATTACCAGAATGAAGCAGTACAATAAATTAAAACTATAACTGAACAGAAGTTCATTAAAATTGCTATATATATTCATATTGTATATATATAGTATTTGTCTGTCTGTAGTCAGCCTTTCAGGTGCATGCTCTCTTCTGGCCATAGATGGTGGGGAAAGGCCTGGGGGGGATCCGGAAACCTCAGTCTTATCATGCTGTTAACATTTGAAACAAAAGGAGCCAAAGTCAGGATAGATGCACTGTGCTTTGGAGGGACACACTGTCCGTTGTTACAAGTCTTTTCCTCAACAGAATACAGAGGATCCTTCATTATATTGAATGCAGTACCGTCTTTATGTGAAGTCCGCTGGACCTCTCTGTTTTGTGCTGTGACAGTAGGAGGACGCAGTACTATTAAGGAGTCCACTACAGTCGGTGGTGTTCTTTTGCAGCATTTTGGGGCGGGCCGGACCACGGGGGAAAAAGGTGGTGGTGGGGCGGATGTAGCCGTGCACGGTTCTCTGACACAGGGGGTGGAACTTCGGGACGAAACATGGGGCTCGGATCAAAAAACAAGCTACACACCCACTGAAGCCCACACTACATTTAACCACAGGTAAACAGTATGAGTCTGAACATCAGGGAATTTTGTATAATCAGGATGCAATGTGATGCTTACTTGGGGTGATATCTTTTAACCTGTGACAGAAATAAAACAAACAAAAAAAAAAAATGCAGTACCAACAGCCACACCTTTATCTCCCCTTGCCCCAGGATTTCCTCAAATTTCTAAGAGTTCAGAATAAGTATGGCTACCTAAAACATCACATCTGAGGCTCTGTCAGTCCAGGTTTGGAAACTGTTCACATTAACTCTCAGCTTGTATCTGTCCTTCCCTCAATTGGAGTCTTTAACACTGTGGAGGGGAGCACAAAAAAAAACAACCTTTGTTGGCTCCTCCTCATTTTTCCTCTTCTGGCACTCCCTTAAAACAGGTCCACTTTTTGCCCCATGGGACAGCACTCACCAGGTCCATTATCTGTCAGGACACTTCAATGATCTCCATGCTTCCGGAGAAGCTTGACTGCTTCCCGATTTTCCCCAGTTCTTCCCTGGACCTTGTCTCGGAGATGCCCTCCTCAAACTCCATCTGACAGCTGCGGCGCTTGAACTGCTTTTCTGACGCAGGAACACCATTACTCGAGCTGGCGGACGTGGAGTCCCAGTGGTCCCTCTGTGTCTGAGGCCCTGAGAGCTTCTCCCTCTGGGATTTGTCCCGTAACCTGGCGCCTTCGCTACATCCAAACGCCACGTATGCTGAGCTGCTACCAAACCGCACCGATGACTCCTCTCCCCTCCCGTCTCCTCCTCCCAGCTCCATTTCTCCCTCACCACCTTCGTCTGCTCCAAAATGCCAGGGAGCGTCCGTGGTTGGGGTGACTGGAGTGACGGGAGTTGTAGCCTGGACAGTGTCTCTGTGTTTGGTCCACATAGCCCCAGACCCCAAAGATGGCAGGGAGGGTAGCGAGAGGAGCGAGGAACCCCTGAGGTTTTCTTCCAGGCTGGGGCTCTTGTGGTCCAGCGACAAGCTGAGGGACTGGGGAGGATGTTGCAGATGGGAGTGGACTGGAGAACTGCCGCAGCTGTGCTTAGTTTTTCTTCTGGATCTGGATGAGGATGTGCCAGATCGATGGACTCCTTCACTTCCACCCAAACCCCCAATGCTACCCCCGCTGCTCGGTGAGGGGAATGGTGAATCGAAAGAGCCGGGGCTGTCGAGGACGGGCGACTGGGAGCAGACACCGTTGGAGGTGCCGGTCCCCGGGCTGTCGAGCTTGCACAGTTTGGGGATGTCTTCAGAATGAGTGGGTGCCATGCTGGGGCAATGTGGACTGCTAGGAGAGTAGACAGACTTAATGTCCAGAGAGAAGGAGCGTTTGAGACGGTTAGTGTCCATAATCCTCTCTGCCGAGAGGTGCAGGCCGTTAAAGCCCTGCTGGAGGGAAGTGGGAGATGGTAACTTGGGTTCAGTCTGGGTGTGAGGATCTGCCACCGATGAGTCACAGCTGGTGTGGTGGCCGTTGATCTCAAAAACGGCAGAGACCCCATTAACCTCAGAGCTTTGTTTGGAGTTGTTTTCAGACTTCTTGTCATCTGTGGTTAAAGCTTGTAGTAATCGCAGGCCCTTCTCAAACTCCAGCAACTGACCCAGGAAGTTAAAGTTTGGGGATATGGACGGCCTCCTGTCCTTTACAAACCTGTCAGAAAGAAAAAAAGAGTTTAAAAGATTAGTTGTCTGAAAACTATTTGAAAGCAAAGTATGGCAATAAATCCTGTGTAAAGTTATATGAGGTCTGAGAGGGGCCACTATTATGCTGGTGCACAATATGCAATAAATGCTTTGTCCTTTAAGGCCAAAACAAACTCTGTTGCACAAACTGCAACCTGGCAACCGTCTTAACAATTTCATTTCATAATGAAAACGGGATTTCTTCTTCTTTCATCCTTTCATAAACGATGACACCCTAGCTTAACTGGAGGTGAGTGGGAGGGGCAAACATACCTGTAGGCATCATCTGATGACAAGCCCATTGTCTTCATGATGTATGCAATGGCGATGGTGGCTGATCGTGAAATTCCAGCTAGGCAGTGCACAATCACTCTGCAGTTTGACACCTTAGCTTTGTCTGTTGGGAGCAAAACGAACAGATTGTAACAAAAAACAAACAAACAGATATACTCACGCATACAATAATGTAAACCCTTGAAATGTCTATTCTTTGATAAAGGATTTTTGTGAAAACTGGTAGAAAGCTGTAGTGCCTCTTCTGGTTCCTATTCAGAGGACAATAACTCTCAAAAGACAAACAAGGAGGCCGACATCTTAGGACTAACATTTTAAAACATTCTGTGCTTAGGGACAAAAAACAAAAACAAAAAAAATGTTGCGTCAGATCATGAAATATGAAAATCTCTGATATTATTACTTGTCAATGTAAAGTCTACCTTTCTTTATGCTATCCAACTGTCCAGTGCAGTAACTGTAAGCTATAGTCACAACCCCAGCACACCATATGAAGGTGGTTGCTTTAAACTTGACACCATCTGTTTATGTTTGAAATTTTGAAGCACAAAAGGAAGTACTTCTTGGAATGTTCCTCAGCTGTTTTGACAGTCGGCTAATAAAGGCTTTGAGCTGGCCAACAACAGTCTGTTACATAAGCATTGCAAAAGCCTTCTCCACTTTTAAATCAGCATGGTGACTGCATTTTGGGGGACTCAGTAGAATAAGATGACAAAATCCAAGATATTTGTAATCTGCAAACTGGCTAACGTTTAGCCTTTAAAGACTCAGTTAGAATCTGTCAAAATCGGCTTACTAAATAGCTATTTCAGCATTTATAATAAGTCTTGGGTGCATTTTATAATATTTAGTTGAAAATCTAAATGTAAGAAAAGTAGCATTTTCACCGTTTTTGGCATTAAGACCTAATTAGAGTTGGATGTTATACTCTAAATGAAAATGTACAGAATTTCATGTTATTTTGTTTTTTCTGAGTAGTACAGCATTTGACAGAAGTCCACCTCCATGGTTTACAATTGCGTTTCTAATCTCTACCTTGAGTTGAAACTTGAGTAAATGTGCTGCAGATTCCTACCTATAAACTCATTTGTTTTGTCCAGCCAGGGCAGCAGTTTTTCGCAGTAGTTGTCGTTCACTGGGATGCGCATGAAATGGCTCTCACTGATGAAGTCCGGTTTGGGACAGGTGTTGCTGGCGTTCAGGACATAAGTGATGCCATTCTGAGACATCAAATCCTAAAGAGATTGGCAAAAACAGGTTTGGGGGTTATGCATGGTAGATTATTCTGCCAGTCTTATCATCGAAATTGGTGATTAAATCTCACCTTGTTGAGAACGTCTTTCTGTGAACCCAGGTAGAGGTGTGGCAGGATGCGAGTTGGTCCTACGTTTGCCACAGGTAAACAGGGCTGGGACAAGCTCATTGGGAGTGCAGTGGCAGGCTTCCCCTCGCACAGGCCGGGGAAACAGGAGGAAAAAGCTGCGAAACCTCCTGCAGAGACAGAGAAGGCAAGAACCGGTTAGGTGCACTAATGATTTTCCACTGAACAACCACATACCACAGTGGAAACTCCATTTTCGTCACCATTAGCGCCATGGACACACGTTCAATAGACACTTGGAGGCTGAATCTGGGCTACAATGTCTGGGTCCTGCTTGGTGAAACAGAAGTGAAAGAAAGGAGGCTCTCTGTGCTTCTGTGTGCAAGTTGGGTTAACTGCTGGGCGGCCAGGAATGCACGTCTGGCCCTTTAAGAGGCAGGCGGCTCCACTTTTGGCATATGTGTATGTGTGTGGCTCTGTTTCCTGCATGAGCTCATGTCCTGTAGCAGTGCATTGCGTCAGGCTGAGGGAATGAGAGAGGCCACAGGTGCAGGGCCAGGACAGAGGCCCAGAAACATCCCACTGACACCCACACACACGGTTACACACGCACACACACCCACACCCGTGCACACACGCATGTTAGCACATGGAGATCATGATCTAGTTTTCAGCATATGCTCAAAATTCACTCTCACTTGCTTTAATACTTATTCTACCTAATGCAAGCACACACGCACGCATGCATGCACGCACACACATCCCCATAATAATCATAATTACTCTGCAGCAGTGTGGTTGTATAACTACAGGGTAGGAAACAGGGTGAGGGCTTAGCAGAGTGTGTGTTGAGGAGTGGGTGCAGAGTGCTGAAAGGAAAACGGAGAGCTTCAAGGAAAACTTTGAGCCCCAGAGAAGGAGATTAGAACCTAATCTACGTTCAGCCCTGCCTGACCCAATGTGGGATGTAGAGCGAGCGCTAAACACATGCACACAAATGATCACAGAGCGAGCGTGAATGAGACATGACATCACTGCTCAGAAGAAGCACACACAACTCTGTCCAAGCAGATCTGATTGTAAGCCAGATAAAGAGACATAAAGGCCAATGCAAACTCCAAAAAAAAAAAAAGTATGAGATGTCCTCCAACATCAATAATAGATATTCACATTAGGACTGTGTGAAACAATCATGACCCAGTGCTGTTCTGGGTGCACTGTGCCTTTAAGAGGAAAGTGAAGAAGGGCTGTCTGTTTCCAGCTATTAATGGCAACCGGCAGAGCGATGACATCAGTGCTTTCCTCGGCAGAGGGGGTGGAGCGGGGAGATGGATGGATGCAGAAAGAATGATCAGATAACGATTTAGGTGGAAAAAGTTAATGTAAACTCTGAGGGAGGGCTGTCATGCTAGGACAAGCCTATATTTGTTGAGATATTTGCCTTAGGCCTCCCTGTAGCAGAGTGCCTCCCTCTAATTGATGAAACAGAAAGAGGAAATGGTTTTTGAAGGGCTCCTTCCTGGTTTACCTTTTCCCAGAGAACCTCTGACACAGAGCATGCATACATAGAGAAATAAATAGGATCTAATGCAGAGGTTTGAGGAAATGCTCCTTTCCTGCAGGCAGATAAATCAACAGGATTAAAAAAAACAAAAAAAAAACAACGCCTTACGTCAGACAGCAACCATTTCCCTCTTTGTGTGCAGACATTGTTAGAGAGTTGTTAGAAGGTCTGTGGACAGGATGTTCCACATAGTGAGTGGCTGAGGAGAAAGTGTGTGTGTGGGCATGTGTGTGTGTGTGTGTGTGTTTGTGTGTGTGTGTGTTTGTGTGTGTGTGTGTTTGTGTGTGTGTGTGGGCGTGTGTGCGTGCATTTGCATTCTTTGATCTGGATAAATAATTACTGCAGTGGACCAAGACGTGTTAAATTAACATTTAAAGACCAGAGCGTGCTACTGAAGGAGTAAGTAAGGGGTTACTGGCATGAAGGAAGATTGGAGTCAGAGATAAGGAGCCAGAATGGGTCCGCTCGGCTGCTTTTTTAGGAGCGATTACATTACAGCGGCATTACGTCAATTACAAAACACGTTCCTGTGGTCAAAGATTTACACTGCTGCCACTAATGGACGTTAGTCACAGAGGAGATAGCATGCTATTGGCACTTCGTCACCTGAACAGACTCTACTTAAGGCTGCCATGACAATGAGGGAGGGCAGAGATGTTGATGACAGCTGGCTTAACTTGTCCTTCTGACTGTTGCCAGGATGAAAAAAAATAACACAGAAAAGGACATGATGATATCCAAAAAGTCCAGAGAGACGGCTAAACAGTCCCCACATGTGAATGATGTGTTCAGTCCAATCCAAACAAACGGTACACTCACAATGAAGTCATAGAAAAAGCCCTGTCCATGGGGATGACATCAGAAGTCAAACAGAGAGATGAGTTCACCCGTAATCCAGTGTGATACTGAGGAAAACTGACATCCTCCCGCACTGAACTTAGCAGACAAACCAAACACGCTGAGAGGCAAAAATAAATCAACGGCACATTTAGAAAACGAACACAAGTTGTTCTCTGTTCGAGAAGAAAAAGTTGTCACGCTGGAGTCATGAAAATGTACCCCGGACAGGATGTGACTAACCAAGTTCTAAACACACACTGTTTAAAAAAAAAAAAAAAAGAAAAAAAAAAGTAAGAAATGTTCTGGCAAGAAGGAAAACACACAACCAGGAAAGAGGGCACCGTGTCGCCATCGGCATCCTTTTTCCGTTCCTCTCTGCCCACTTCATCATTTATGCAACTCATTATTTAACATTCTTCCCCTGTTGGAGCCAAGAGCTCAGGCCTTCTTTGTTTGCTCCTTGTCACTTCTGTGAAATTCTCTTTTTAATAAACACTTACTCTTCAGTTCTACCCCCGACTCTCAGGACGAGAGACAATAAACATAGACATGACTGTAAATGTAAAAAAGAAATAAAAAATGTAAATCATCCATTTCTGAGGCCTCATTGCTATGTCTTAGTTTTAAAGTAGATGGAGCTGTAAAGTTAAATTGAGGTGAGATTAGAGGACAATTATTCCATTATTTATTAACATGCAAAAAAAAAAAAAAATCTAATGAGACTATTCTCTGTATGTGATTAGATAATCAATATGCACTGTTGTTAAATCAATAAACTGGGGTATTGATTAGTTTAGTAAATTTTTTTCAACTTGATCAGCCCTCACTGGTGACCAGCTGAATGGAAACTCAATAAACACGTCTTTCTCTGGTGCTTGTGTTCAGTTTTTACTGTGGGTAGAAGACTAAAAGCTAGATATTATTAGTGTTAAGTGTTCACAAATAAAATCAGAAGAAATAAAAGAAGCTGTAAAAATTTTTTTTAAAAGGAAAGCATATTTTCTACAACCTTAAGAGATCTATGTGGCTCAAATCCTGTGTGGCAGCGAGAGAGAGCAACACTTCAGCAGATAGCGGGAAGGCTGCATAGCGTGTCAGAGTTATTGTAAAAGGTCAGTAATCTCAAGGTAATTCATGCAGACTGCTGTTTTTGGATACACTAGCTCTTGTCAATATATAAATCACTAAAATAAGAAGCTATAGAAGCCTAAAATATTTATGCTGTAATCATTTTGTCTTCTTTCAAAATAGCAACACCATGCATACACCTACTGCTTCCTCATATTTTTTTTTACCACTCTTCCTAATATAAATTATTATTTACAGCTACAAGGCAGGAAGGCTAGAAAAAATATGTTGAAAAATGTACTTACATCTTTTTCTGCTATAGCTCTTCTGGTGTTAGGGTTATGAATGAGCTAAAGTTGCTTTTGGCAGGTCAGAACCATAAAATGCTGTTCACCTCATCACCGATGCAGGAAAGTAAACGCTCCTGATAACGAGTTCGAATTAATTTTAGATCAGGATTTATTTTTGAAAGAGCTCTGAACAACTAAAGCAGCAAGGGATAGACTTAAAGTCATAAAGGGCTTCAGTCCATTTATTCAAAACCTTTTGTTGCAAACGTCATCATCATTTCAAATAAATACCCAAATATATCACGATTCTTACCAAAATCGCATGCAGCACCTGCCTGGCATTTATTCTTAATGGGATTTCCACTGTTACATCACTGACTGTCTTGTCAATACAATCTGCTCTTAGCTTTTGTGTAGATTTCACTTGGCTTTTTTACCTTGTCTATTAATGGGGAAAATGAGCCACACACACACACACACACACACACACACACACACACACACACACACACACACACACACACACACACACCTAAACAGTCTGGGGGGGCATTGATTTGGGTGAATGACCACCCTGCACCCCTCTGTTGCTTTTCCCCTGTGGTTCATATGAGGGGAGACATTACGCCATCCCTCTGTGGCCCTCCAGCTGTCCCCTCCACTATGAGGGGACATTAGCATCTCAATGTAACCCCCCCCCCCTCCCGCTCAGCCTCCCAACATGACATCATTGCACACATGTCCCTCTCAGCTTCACAAAGGCTTTTCTGCAGCCAGAAAAGAAGCAGGAGTGTGTGTGTGTTTTTGGTCAGAAATAGGCCAACAGACAGAATACTGATGAACTAAGAGGGTGAGATCATCGCCTGTCATGCATGGTGTCAACTTTATGATTATCACGTCGTCACACCTGCTGACGGTTAAATTTTTTATTGTTCCTCTATCTGGCTGCGCAGATAACGGGGACGTGTCACTTTGATCACCTGCTGTTTCAGCAGCGCCGTGTTATTGCATTATAGGCCCATAAACTCTCCCATAATTTAGTCTGCATGCTCAAGCCAGTTCTCACAGAGACGTGCCAACATGCTTCTGTACCTGTGACACACAGGGCTATTTTCATCTGATGATGGTAAAGGTGTGATTTCTTTTTATGCTGGGTGGTGAAGGATGTGCTATAACAGAGCAGTCAGTGGCAAGTGTAAGAAAAGTCTGCACCAGACCATTTCTATAAGACACTATAGTGCGATGTGCGGGGCTCTTTTGTTGAAGGCTTTTCCCTCAGAAGCTTGGCTCTGCGTTGCCTCATTGCTCTGTGTGAAAATGTGTTATGTTAAACACCTGCAGTGCACCCTGCACATATCGATAGCATAATCTCCCTGAAGCGACATCCTGCAGAAAGTGCAGAAAGCAAACAGCAAAGCAGAAGGTTGAGAAAGACCCAAACATATTGGAGACCACAGGATGAGAGTTAGTGAGCACTATGTCATACTGCGGGTCACGGCTCTCGGTGTCCCCCCTCTCAGTCGTTTTTCCTGCTGCTTCTCCTTTCCTTCCCCTTCTATGCTTCTCACCTTTATGATTCCATCCACTTAAATCACCCTTCTTCCTATTCTGTGTCTCCAGCATCAGTAGAATGCTGAGGACATGTCGGTTCCTGCACTGATCTAGTTTGGATCCTTTAAATTCACATCACATCTATCTTTAAGTTGCAGTATTCATCCAAATACCTGAAAGGTGCATCTCTCATAGAGCTCCACTCATTTTATGCACTCATGCATACACACAGGCCTTCATCCTGTACATGTAGCTATTCCTTATTTCTTCTACACACACACACACACACACACACACACACACACACACATCTTCTGCAGGTGTTAATGCTCCACGTGAATACACACCTCGAAGCTCTCTCCCCTGCTTCATCCGGCGGACCCTGATCTTCAGCCTCATGTCTGATTCCTGAAGCTCTGGCCAAAAGCAGTCCTCTGCAGGGGCAATCACAACATCCAAAGGCATTCCCTTGGCCCCCAGTACAAAGTCTTTCTCAAATGCACACACAGATAGAAATGTCCAGGTGTCCCCCTCCGTTGGAGACAAAAAGAGTCCTTGCCAACAAACAAATGAAAAATACTGGAAAAACACACGGAAGTGCTTTGTCAGGGTGAGCTTAGAAACCAAAAGTCCAGAAAACTCTGCTCTGGTTAAATAATTGCGTCAGTCTCCACTGAGTGACTTTCAAAGACAATGAAAAAATAGTCCAAAGTGGCCTGTGGAGACGCTCGTCAAGTCAACATATGGCCAAAATCCTGTTGCCTGGACCACAAAAATTCCTAGAATGCTCCTGCCTCAATAAACGGCAATTCTGTGGTCTTGTGAGAATTATTTGCCTCTATGAGAGCGAGAAGAAGAAAGAAAAACAAAATGCAACGCCTGTATGTAAAACGCCAGCTGTGATCCGCCTGCAGCTGGTTCCACAGAGCGGCTGTGTGTTCCTCTGAGCGCTCTCTGTCTGTGTGTCTACAGCCAGAAGAGCAGCCCGCTATTGTTGTGCCGCTCCAACTCCCTCCCGTCTCTCATTCGCTCCGTCACCGCTCTCCACTCCTCCCTCTTGCCTTCCTCCTCCTATGACTCTCTCTGTGAGGAAGATGACGGAGCTGCACTCGCTCTTCTTCGAGCTCTGGGGTTGAATGAGCTCACTTGCCGTGAGCTCAGACTCTAACCAAACCTCCGTCCCTCCCCGCTCGCACCGTCTCCTCCTCCCTCGCTTGTGGAGCCAGCGCTCCGTCATAGCTAATATCTAAAGCATGTAACCACATTCCTTACTCAGCCAGCAAATATGCGGCCACCTCAGGGGCCCAGCTATGAAGCTGGTCTCTGTCGGGGCGGGATGGAGGACGAGATGAAGATATTAAGATGAAATGAGACACGCAAAGCTTCCTAACATCTCAGTTGCCAATTACAAAGAAAATAGGACAGCGACTGGCTGTCATTTTGTAGGCATGAAGCCATTTTTTAAGACTGTTATTTAATTTGAAAGAAAATCTAAAAGATGTTTGTCTGTTAATGTAAAAAATAGGTGCTGGCTGAAAAAGAATAAGTAGGTTGATTTGACTAAGATTACTGTAGCTTAGCAGTAAATGACATGTTTAAAGTTTGATTTAAGACCACGTTAGTGTGTTGATATCTGATCTTTTTCTAAAGGTGATGTAATTTGTTTGACTTCACAAACGCTTCCTGTTCTGGTTTGTGTTTAATGTTCCAGTGGACACTCTGTTCTCATCCTTTTGATTTCATGGCTGAGAGCAGAGGACAGTAAAGGTAAGTACTATAGACATGAAGCAAAACATCATGGAACAGAGCAGGCGATGAGAAGAGCAGTCAGGTCGAAGACTCCTCTACTTTAGAAACAGGCTAAATGTCTCATAGTGGGAAAAAAAGCTAAGATTAAACTAAGCAACTAATGGGAATGGATCACAGGATCTTGGAAAATAAATAAATAAGATTAGATTTTATTTCCAGTTTGAGCGCGGCATATATTTTTACTCTCTTTTACAGGTCTCCTTTTTTCTTTTTGCCTTTTCTTCTCGGTTGAAGAGCTCCAGCTCTGTCAGACTGATTCAAAGTCTTGCCACAGATCTTCAACTGGATTTAGGTTTGAACTTTATGTACTTTATACATTCTAACACAACAACGCTCTCATCTAAAGCCTGATATTAGAGCCACTGCTGTATGTTGAAGGTTTCTGTCCTGGTGGAAGGAGATTCTTTGCACCAGAGATCAATCTTTACAATAATTATGATCAGCTTCTTTCTACCAACTGAAGAAAAGCGTCCCACATCATGATGCTGTCGTTTTAGTTGCATGCGTACATCTTTGTTGTTTTGCTCGTCCACTGTAGTCCTTCCACCTTTGACTGATGGGCGCTTTTAGCTCTGTGAGATGTTGGAAACTAACACTCCTTTTATTTTTTTCTCCCAGCTCTGACTTGTCTGCTGTGTTCTTTGGTCTTTATGTTGCTGTTTATTTCCCAATATTCTCAATCAAACATCTGAGTAGCAGTGGACTTTATTTAGCAGTATCAAAGTAAGAGGGACTGAACACAAATAGACTCTAGAAATAATTGGGAAGATTCTTGATTATTGATATTTTGTGTTGGTCTGGCGCATAAAATCTTAACGACACACTGACGTTTGTAGTTTTGACGTGACAAAACGGGAATATGTTCAAGGTACCTGAATACTTGAGGTCTATCTATCATTGATTTTTTTAAAAAAGTGATCACAAATATCTAAAAAAAAAAGAAAATAATAATAATAATAATAATTTCCCACTCTAAACTGTCAAATATTCTTCCAATCTTTCAGTTCAGTTCAGTAAATTCAATTATCTGTCTCTCACAAAAAGGCAATCAAGCTCATGAAAGATGTGAAGTGAGTTGGGGGAGGTTTGGTTGGGTGACGGGGGCTTAAGCTGCACACCGAGTGACCTCATCTCATCGCTGTGAACCCCTGAATGATCATATATGGGTGAGAACGCAGCCTTACGTCAACCTCTGTTTAACAGCTGGGCAGGGAGAAAGAGGAAATAGGTCACTTTGCTGATGATGAGCTTTGTGAAAAATGCAGAGTGTCAGAGACATTGACACACACACACACACACACTTTGTCCATCTGCGGATGCCTGAGGCACGACTGGCGCAGCGCAGTGGTCAACCAGGGTCGTTACACCACAATCACAATGGCCGGTCATCTCAGTTTGATTGCACACCTGCCCCCAGTTGACAAAGCAGCTTTCACATCAACAGGGGAAGCTAACAACAACACAAAACAGCAGATCTCGGGATCTGGTTTTTAACGCTTGAGTTCTTCTTCAGATCCCAGAGGGGTAACAAGGCTCAGAATAGTAGGTGTGTTAATTAGAGGACTGCAGACAAGACGCTATAAATGACAGCCAGGCTTCTTTTTTTTTTTTTTTTTTTTTTAATTTAACGCACAAGTGCCCAAAGCTGCAACAGAAATAGGTGTACTGGACACCCCCTCCTCTGATGCTCCCTCTCAGATTTACAGCCTGCTTCTATGCTGTGGGGTTTGTTACTGGGACGACGCACAGTTTACATCCACATACACATGCCGAGAACAGCCAAAACAGACATGGATAGCAATGGAGATGAGCATGAGACGGAGATACAAAGTGAGATGGTGGGTGAAGGCTGTAGGGGGTCTTGAAATCAGAAAAGGTGTCTGGAATTATTTTATAGAGGAAAATTAGCAAGATGCGTCACTGCTTGGGTGATTGAAAAAAACTTTAAGAGAGGAACAAATTTCAGAAATTATTGAGTTAGTTGTTGGTTAAAAGTCAATCCTACTTGTGGCTATTATTTAATGTATTTCATATTATTAGATATATTATTTCATTTTATTGAGATCACGTCATTTTTTTAGGTTCGTATGAAATCCATTTAATTCATTCTTCCTCCTGCTTTTCTATATAAATGAAGTGATTTAATTATTTTATTGTGAAAGATATTGCTAAATCCAAAAATATGAAATCCATAAAGAAAAAAACAACAACAACTTTCGAGGAAAAACATGTTCTCTGCAAAAATCAAACTGGGTTTCCTCAAAGTGAAGACATTTATCCATAATTTTTCTGTACGGCAGAAAGCATTATTTGCAAAAAACAGTTAAAGTTCATAAAGAGCAAAGTTTGTTCCAATACATTTTTTTTTCCACTTGTAATATTTTGTCAAAGCCTGTCCCAACATTTTCCTTTCAACTGAGACAGGCAGCAACAGGAGCGTCATCCTACACCTCAGATCATCTATCAAGATATCGCAGCAAAGGAAGACGTCATTGCCTGAATCCGGTAGGTTAGGATGATGAGTTAATGTGTGCGTTTTCACTCTAGATCATGCATGTGCTGGGGTAGGAGGAAAAGTTTCAACTGTGCAAAGGTGAGAGGAAGACTGGGAGGACATTGCTGTATGGGTTCAGGCGAAGGGCGAGCAGATATTTGCTCCAAATACATACAAGCATAATTGCTTGTGCACGTGTACGTGTTTTTGTATGTGCATGCAAGTGTGTGTGCATGCGCGTGTGTGTGTGTGTGTGTGTGTGTGCGTGCGTGTGCGTGTGTGTTGATGGTGCTGGTTGTCAGGGGATCAGTAACAAGGCTGCTCTTGCAGTGATGTAATGCCTTCAGGAGAACACAGCTGCCATGCCTCGGGGGTGAGGTAGTCACCAAGGGAGAACGAGGAAGGATGGATGCAGCTATTGAAGGTGGGGGAAGTGGTAGAAGAAATAACGATTTAGACCTCAGTGGTGTCGCGGGACTTAAAAACATCAATACTTGCAAGAGTATATGAATGGGAGAAATATTAAGAATGAAAAGATAAATGATTAGGTTTGATTAAATACCTTACAACATTTTTTTTCCTCATCTTAACCTAAGATCTCTTTGTTCCTTTAAAGCCTTTGTCAAGACTTAATTGCATGTCTTCTGCTAAGGTTGATCTGACGGAGGATAACGACTTGAAAACCTGCAAATAAGTTAAAGAAGAGCTAAGAAAAGCGTTTCCCTCCAGTAAATATCACGCAGGATATCTGTGCACAGATAAATGGAGCACTGGCGCACTACTTGACCATATGCGTGCTCATGCATTCAGTGACTTCATCTATGTCTGCCCGGCCTGGAGGGGAGGCCCCGCTCACATCAGTCAAAGAGCAGACCCCCTGCCCTCCAAACAACTTAACCCCCTGGAGGAGCTCTGCACCCGAGGCTACTGCACCAGTAAACCTGCCACATTGGAGAGAAATTAGTTTACACTCGGATATATGCTTACACACTCACATTCACGCACACACACAGGCGCATAAAGACCGAACAGGAGCGGGTATAAGCTATCAAACGCACCGAGGGGGGCTTTCAGAACCAGACGGGCCCTCATAAACCAGATGAAGTACTTAAAAATCCCAGCTGGGGGTGTTGTGGGTGTGCAGTTGTGTGTGAAGACAGATAGGAGCTTTTGTGCACTAATATGAAACACCAGAAGGGAGTTTTGTTTTGTTGGGTTTTTTTTTTTTTTTTTTTTTTGGTTTGGTTAAGATTAAACGTTCACCTTTTTACGTGTTATTATAGTTATTTTAGATGAGACTAATAAAAAGAGAACAGTTGTTTGCACAGGTTTAAAATGTACGAGTAGAGGATTTGTGAGAGTAAAACAAAGGCATAAAATCTGCATGAAACATATCTGTTAGCCTGGAGTATTGAAAAGATTAAAAATGTGTTCACATTCCTCTCAGCCCTGATTTCCCCAGAGGTGACTTTGTCTGCACAGGTTTCATTCTAAATGCTAATAACCAGCAGCGATGCACAGGGCTTCATTCGTACATTTGAAAGCACTGAGGTTGTGAAAACACACGTTCCCCTCTTTCTCACGCATGTACAGTAACGAGGATTCCTCCACGTCTTTCCATGTCAAGATAGCTTACATTTAAAGACTGAAATTTCCTGGGTTGTCAGTTTTAGTTCCTTAAAAATACAAAACATTTAGTTCAGGGTTTATGACTGACATCATTACAGTGGTCAAGGTTTAACTACGGATGGATGGGTGGAACCAGAATTAATAGGATATAAGTTGAATTCCAGAAATGCTAATAATTTTCAACGCCCAGTTTTTTGATAATCCTCCAAACCTGGACGGATCTCTCAGAGGGAGGAGCTGACAGGAGACCAGTGTAATGAGCCTTTGCTGCTGATATTTTCAGACAGCCAGGCTGGTCTTGGATCAGTTGAGTGTTAATTAGCTCCTATCGGCGCAGCAGGCAGCCATGCTCACACACACGCACACACACACATTGTCCCCACAGCAGAGAAAGCCATGCCATCTGGTCCTCTGATGGGGCCTCTACTCTCCTGTCTACCTGTCTTACCATCAGAAACAACGGTGTCAGACTGAACTGGGGTGTTTCTATGTGTGGTTTGACCGGTCTGCTAAATTTATTCAGCACATTGTGTCGACGCTCTAAAGCATTCGCACTCGAGCTCCACCTGCCGCAAACTGTTTTTCTGACCACTTTTTTTTTTGTTGTCTTAACTACTTCTGCGATCTTTTGTGCTAATTTAACCATTAAAAGTATCAAAATGTTCAGCTCATTACGAATAAAAAAGCTGGAAATTTAGACATGTAAGTGGGAAATTTCTGTCATTTATAACTTTGAGAATACTTAAATATTTCTACCTTCATTTAATTAAAATGAAAAAAAGAAGAAAATAATTATGATCTTTCAAATAATATCAGAAAAAAAAAGTGTTGCAAAATTTATATTGTGATTTTTTTTTCACCTGGTCAACAGTTAAATAAGCCTGCAATATTTTTATCGCACAAAGTCAGAACTGGATTTGTTTCACTCTTACTTCGAAAACTACTACCTAGTTTAATAAACTGATCAAAAGCAGATAATGGCATACTCAAGTCTGGTTTTGAATAAAAGTCTCTAGTTTTATGTGGTCCTAATTACCATATTTTCTGGACTACAATTTGCTCTGGAGGATAATACGCATCAGTCAATAAAATGCATCATAAAAAGGAAAAAAAAGCAAACAAAAAAAACAAACAAATACAAGCCGAATGTGCCTGTAAGTTGCAGGTCCAGACAAACTCTGAAAAACAAATTGAAAGACAAGTCCATAAAATACTGTACTACGAAATTTAAAAAAACGGATAGTTTGTTTTACTGAACATTTTCCATTATAAAAATATTTAATTAGTCAAACATTTTTTTCTTGAATAAATTTAAGAAGTCTTCATCTGGATCAACAGCCTGTGAGCAGGTTCCTCTCCCGCCAACACACAAAACAGCCCAGGAGCCACAAATTGTTCATGAACAAATCTCCAATGACCCCAGAATAAGTTCATAATGAATCCCTGCTTTTAAATTGCTGTTGTGTCCATGTTTTTGACACTACAGCACTGGATTAAAACTTTATAAGCAGATTTATAGTAAAATTTCTATTATTTAAAACTAAAACCCTGGCAGGGCTTTTGCTTCACTTTTGCTTTTTTTCAGTTAACGTGAGCTCAAAAACTTCGTCTTAAAGCTTTCACACAGCAATGTGTTTTCCTGAAACACCACGCATATTATTGTCAGATGAAATCTCATATTGAAGGGACAAATTTAAATCAAACGACAAACTTTTCAGAACACGTTACTTTTATACAGAGACAAGTGCTTTGAACTGAATTCAGGCAAAGAAAACACAAAGATGGGTTCGTATTGCAGAACTTCAGGTCAAGGTCGCCTTTTCTGACCCCACCTTTGAGCGTGTGGAGCTGCGCAAGTTTACATGTGTGTAAATGTGTCACATCCACAGCACGGCAGTGACATCATGCTGTCAGCCACAGAAGAACAATAGAAAAGAAATGACGTGATGCAGTGAAAGGAACCGGACAAGCCGTCTGTGTGTGCAGCCTGCCAACGCCTACATCACGCTGGTAAATCATTCCTGGAGCTCGATGGGAAACTTTGGAGCTTCCCTGCTCGGTCCGGAAAAATAATTAAGTGCATGTAGACAAGCACATTCTCGAGATGTAAATTTGTGTTTGTACACGCTGATCTCTCTAGGCGTCTCCCTTTCACCCCGGGGAGCCCTGATGTTCCCTTATCAGAAACAGGAAATGGTTGCACAACACTGGGGGAAGCGACCTTTCTGTGCCGGACCGTCTTCTTCTATGAATGTGTGTACATTGTTGTGTACGGCTGACATTTTGTGTGTTTATAAGTGTATGTGCAGAGGAGGAGATAACCAGAGGATGAAGAATGATCACAAAACTCTGTGCTGCATTCCTGAACCTGGAGCTCTAGGCTTCCCTGGAACTCCAAAATTAGCCTGCTGCTGTTGCAATGGAAAATATTCTCCTAATCATTAGGAAACAGCCACAGATCCAGAGCGTTAACCCTAAAAGTTCTATGCAGTCAACCAAAAGCCACCACTGTGTGTCTTTAAACAAGGTGTTGCTAATTTTCCAGCGTTTCATTTTATTTTTTGCTTATTAAAATACATACATTTAAAGTGTAGCAATTCAGAATCCTACCAAGAGAAAGACTTTACAAACGTGTGAGGCAAATTCAGATGAAAACTCTTCAAAAAACAACAACAAAATGAGTGGGTAGGAAAGCAGCGCAATAGCATACCAGAGATAAAGTGCATCAAAACCGGCACGGCGATAAACAGGAATCCACCATTGTTCCAGGGAATGACGGTATGAGAGGAACTGCCGTGGGCAGTCCCAGCATGAAAGGAATTCAGTGGATGCAGGCCAGGAATGAGTAGGATAAATCAGCATAATTGTTAGTTTCTCCTTTCCCTTTTTCTTGCTCCTTCTGGAAATTTCCACTCCACATGTTTGTCAGAGGCATCAGCGGGAAGGCTGCAGCGGTAAACTCACGGCACAGCAAACAAAGAGCAGAGCACTTGGCCCGCGCTCATGAGGAGGTTTGAGTTATGGAGGTGCTGATGGGGTGGACCAGGGTCCCGGGTTAGCTTAGCTGTCCAGCCTCAGCTTCTGTTGACACTACCTAGTAACGCTTTAAACAAACTATTTATATCCCATGTAGGACAAATGCTTAGACGGGGTGGGTTAGGATGCTTAAAAGGCCTCTAGATAGATTTCAAAAGCAGGAAGGTATGCGCCATGAATGGACTGTATAAGCATTACATCCAAAGTATTTAGGGCACTTCACTCATTCAACAGGGCAGCTACATTTTTAAGAGCTACTGCTGCTGGACAACACTTAAGATGTGATATTTTTGTCACTTTTACACTCATCTCTTAGAACCCCAGGGCCTTAGAGTTGCAGTAGGATTTAAGATGACTACCCAAACATAAGACCAGCATTTTACCACCATAAAGCATGTTTCTTATTTACATGAAATAATAATAATAATTAAAAAAAAACTAAAGCTTTCCTGCTTTGCGTGCCTGCATACATATAACTGTGTGATTGTGTGGTACAAGGCCTGTTCAAGCCAGTGAAAGACTGTGTGATGAAGCAAAAAGAGGAGAAGAAGAAGAGCAAGAGGCAAGCAATGCAGCGAGATCACGTCATGGTGGAAACATTTGGCAATGGCTCACATAAACACACACACACACACACACACACACACACACACACATCATATGGTGCTCGTACATGCACACACAGGCCTGTTTTATTCTCCAGTTTTCAGGGAAAGAAGGAGCGAAGGAGCAAATGATTACATCAAGCTTATCATGTGAGAGCAATGAGACTGATGAAGGGTTGGGGGTGGAGGGGCAGAATCTCTGAACCCTGTTGCATAAAACTAGGATCACCACCTCCGTAAACCGACGTTACATGATTGCGTGTTTCAGTGTGTGTGTGTGTGTGTGTGCATCTGCAGGTTTATTGGGATGTGTTTGTGAGGCAACAATTAAAAAGAAAAAAGGAGCACAGTGAATACCTGCAGACTGAGTGCAGAAAGCAGCATTATGTCACTCTTCAGCTCCAATGCGCCTCAGAGCCTGTAACACTTCTCAGAGCAGCCAGGTGATGTCATAGGTATTTTGTAGCTCATATACTTTGACCTTTGTGGGCCCTTGTTACGGATAGGGGTGGGGCTGGGGCTGATGTGTATGTGTGTGTGCGTGTGTGTGTGTGTGTGTGTGTGTGTATCTAGAGGCCAGAGTGAGAGCATCGAGGCCACTGGCGCCAGATGTGATGACCGCAGGAGTCTGGGCCTAAAAATAGAGCTCTGTTCTCAGCACCATGAAACAGAGGAGAGGAAGAAGGAAGAGGAGGAGGAGGAGAAGGGGATGAGAGGTGGAAGATGAGGGGGGTGGAGGAGGAGAGGACAGAGAGATGGGAAAGGTGCACCAGATCATTGAGAATAATGTGTCAGATCTCCCCGAGGATGGTGAGCTCACCTCCTAATGGCACCATTGGCTCCTTCTCTATGAAATCATTGATCTGTGGAGCTCCCCTCAGTGTAACAGAGAGGGTTCAGATGGAAGAGAAAGCAAAGTGGTGACGGGTGCGTGGGGGGGCACAAGGAGATCCAGAAGTTAAGTCACACAAGCTGTGAAACAGAAGGTATGAAGAAATAGATCTGAGGAACACAATAATGAGTTTGAATCCTCTCATCAGGACTGTGGCTAAAATATGTCTAGAGGAAATTTAAATCCAACTCTGCAGGGGTGCATGCAGGCCTGGAAGAAATCCTGCAGGAATGAGGAACAATAACACACTTCTCCGTGCTTCAGTGTCTATCGAAGAAACCTCGTCTCATTAAACAGGATCTCTGGCCATACTCTGAATGCACATGAAAGTAGCCAGATGAACGCTTTTGTGAAACGCGCACACATTCAAAGATGTAAAGAGGAGTATTACCTCATCTCCTCGACGGCTCTCATTTGTGCTTTTCCTTAATCCGACACATGTATTCTCAAACATTGCCTCATCCGCGTGCACACGCACCACTTCATATGCACATATTCATGGTGAAAAGTGCAAGATGCACTTGCGTACACACACAGGGACACAAAAAGACCTCCTTATGCGGCTCCCTGGAATGTCTCTGTGAACGGCTTCATTGTGAGTTTCTGCCTCCTATGATTACCTCACCTCTTCAGCTTCTCTCAGATGCGCGCACACACACACACAGGAACACACACACACAGATGCAAAGATACACAAACAGGACACCACCCAGTTGTACACCAGAGCGGCGACATGACATGTAACAGAACTGACCTTTGTACATCCGTCTGTGAAGTCACACCTTAGGCTGATGTCATTGAAGCCCCACACAGCACAGCCCTGATGTGTGTTTTTGAGTTAAACAACCTTTCATCTCCAAATAGATCTCAGCAGTAGGTCAGTGTCCTGTGGTAGTTTCTGACACTTTTGACAAGATCTGTCTGCCTGATGGGAGACCAATACGCTGCAAAATCAATAAATACATACACTTTTATATAATTAAATATAAAAATATATTATAAAGTAATACAGGCTGCACAGTGGCTGAGTTGGTAGCGCCGTTGCCTTGCAGCAAGGGTATTGGATAATGTTTTTTTTTTTCAGCTACTATTCCAAAACACATTTAAAAAGTCTACACACCCCTGTTACAATGCTAGACTTTTTCTTACATAAAACCGAGAAAGTGTTTCTCATTGTAGACATATGTCCTACACAATTCAAGAGAAAGCAAAGCTTTCTGCACGTTCCTGGTTGCATAAGTGTGCACACCCTAAAATCAATACTACGCCGAACCACTTCTTCAGGAGTGAATTCTCTGCGTCGACCAGAAATTCCTGAAACTCGTTCAGTATAACTGTCAGACTCTCAGTTTCCGTGCAGCCGTTTCATGAATCATAGACAAAAGTAAACTTTTTCAACGTTAGTGTTGCTCAATATCGGGCCTTTGAAGTAGTGTGTTAGCAAACACCCCAACCGCTGTTCTCAAAGTCATGCAGAACAGAACAATAACCGCTGTTATTGGACGAGACCTCATGTATGTTTTTATTATACGATTGTTTTTTATTTTTATTTTTTTTTTCCCACAAGAAAATTTATGCTTTGGGCTGTAAACTGTGGTATACAGGGAAAAAACATGCATAGATCCTAATCACAAATCAGGATTGGTAAAAGGAAGAATTATAAAAGCAAAACATAAAAAGTTGTCTTATTAAAGTAAAATAGCAAGAGAGGAACAGGAGGATTTAAGTGATTCAACATTACTGCATCTCCTCTGCTCAGATTGGTCGGGCTTACTGCACTTTCAAGTTGCAGTTTTTCAAATTAAAAGCTAGTCATCGTTAGCGTTTGCTAATATTCTAGTAAAAATAGGAAAACTCTTACATTTCAGATAACGGCAGCTATGTTTTCCTCTGTGTAGGCCACTGATACTTTTATTACTCTGCTAAACTGGCTGCGTTTTTCACTGACAGCTGAAACGGTTCTCCATGCGGATGTTGATTCAAAACGTGCTTTTGCTCTTCAGATTTTTGACCCCGTGATGCGACGCTGTGGTAATCACATTAAAAAAGCCCTGACAGATGGTGAAGGGAAGGATTAGAACAATCTTGCAGATCTGCACCGCCGCCCACAAACTTACACCTTCATTTCCTGCTAAATGACAGATCTGAATCTTTACATTGCTCTGCATTTCTTTGATTTTTAATGTTGAATTGCTAAAAAAAAAAGCATGTGCAGTGCTTTAAATGTATTATTTTTATCATCACCTCTCCTTGTTTTAGGACTCTTTATTTATTTCATCCGCTGAAACTAGAACATGACATCCGAATGCCGACATCAAAATGCTTCACATCGGCCGGACGCATGTCGACGCTACACAGTTGGTGTTCTTTAACGCACCACCAGGCTCTGCACAGTGCGGCAGCATGCAGTGGGAAACATACAAACTTTAGACCCACTTGGGAGGCAGCTGGCCCAAACAAAGTGGAGCTCTCCCCCTTCAGACACACACACACACGCAAAGACAAAACCCTAAAAAAAAAAAAAAGAAGCAAAACTCATCAGCCTGAGGTCCTTGTGGGTGAGATCACCACTGTGGTAAAAATACAGCTGTCCTGGGAGAGACATGTTTCTCACCAACACTTTCACACAATCAATAAAGTGCTCAAACAAACACTTAACCCTCGAGCACACTTGGATTTACAAGCACACTGTAACATTTTCCAACTGTCACCACGACCACATCCTGAGCAAATACATATTTCAAACTAATTACACAGCGAGAGTCAAGTCAGAGTCGGGATTATTTATCTTTAACAAAAAACCAAAACAAAACAAAACAAAAACCCCAAAGAGATAATCTGGGATAAGGTCACATAGCGTCATCCTCGCTTGGGAAGCGGTATGTCATTTTAAACAGTTGTAATGATGATTATTTATATGGGTATTTTATGAATGGAAACAGACTCAGTAAGACGTCACTGATTCCACTGGGTTTGATGTGTAACAAATACACATGGTTGGGTTCATCTGCCATCTCTTGGTTTCTGAAATGTATCCTCCTCATAAATAGTGAGCCTCAAATCAATAAATAAACAGATTCATGATATACAATAACGTAACCTAGTTGGAAAATGAACTAATCTACTGTATGTAAGCAGTAAATATAAATAAAGAAAAACTTATGACAGAAAGGGTTAACCACCCAAAGCTATAAGTCAAATAAAATTTCTCCTAATGATGTTGTTTAATCATTTGTCATTTTAATTTTCCTTTAAACCAACACATAAGCTGTGTGTCAGTGAGTAATGAGTGCATGTGAAGTTAATGATAAACCAATCAGTTATGAACCAATCAGAGGAAATATCAGTGTCATAAATCACAAGCTGAGCGGTGAGGACAAACAAAGAAGGGGTCAGGAAGAACAAAGTGTAAGCTGGAGCTGCAGCGACACTTTTTCTCCATTTTGCCATGTATTTTGCTGTATTAGTGTATCATCTTGCAAACTAAAGGCGGGGTTTGAATTTCAGAAGAAAATCAATCTATTATTTGCAAGAACAAAAACTGAAAACTGTCAGGATTTGTTTGGTATGGAGACTATAGTTTAGTGCAGACTTAATTTTTGAGAAGCACAAAAACATCAGCTGATGACCATAACTGCACCGTTTCAGTTTGCGTGGGCCTGACTAGTGACCACCCAGTATTTAAAAATAAAATTACTATTAAAACTGTATTTATTTATTCACATTTTAGCTTTCTAAAATTTTGCCTCTCAGATGCTTTTCTGCAGATACAGCAAGCAGAAAAATGCAGGAAGAGTAAAACAGAGCTAGAGAGCACCATATGTTCAATGTAGCTGGACCAGGCAGACATTTGAAAATGTCATCACTACATGCAGCAACAACTAGTTAGTGAAGGTTAAACACAAGTTAAGATTAAATGTCTATAGATTAACATACATTTTAGATAGAATCTATTCTGATTTTTTTGTAATAAAAACTCTTGGTATGATATTTTGGTATTAAGGCTCTTGAACTAAAAGAAAACAAAATACATTTTTTTTAGTCATCAAGCAATAAAGTCTTCAAAAATATTTTGTAAGTGGTTCCATTACCTATTCCTGGCATTCACATCCCTGCCGCATCCTGACACATAAACATTACTGCAGCACTTTTTCCACGTGACGTTACAAAGCAACCTTGTATGTTACAATCTCGTTATTTTTTTTCCTTTCTCCTCCAAAGTACTCGCACGCAAACCTACACATTTTATATGCACAGACACTGGCTGACAGCTCCACTGACCCCAATAATACAAGCACCCAAACAAGAGCCAACGCTATTGGCTGGGATTTTTTTTTTTTTTCTTGGGGACTATTTTCTGCCTTTGTTGTCGTGGAAACAGCAAAGAAGCGGCAGCAGAAATAAAAAAGGTGTGACTCTTTTTTTTTTTCTTCCAGAAGTAGAAAAAAAAAAAAGCAAGGATAAGCAGTGGAGATAATGAGGAGGATGTGTGAGTTGCTGACAGGACAACTTTATATATATTTATATATAAGATTGGAGCATTCCTCCCCACCCTCACGAAAAGCAGAGAATACTTTGGAAGCCTGGGGTTCTTTGAGGCAATCCTCAGCAATCATCAATGACTCATGAAAAAAAAGCACTAATCTCCCAGCAGAAGGAGCAAATTGAGAGGATGAAGAGAATAGGGATGAGGAAACCAGAGCAGAGATTTACCGAAGCAGTATGTTTCTGCCCATCTCATTTCAAATCCTCCTGGCAGAGGCAGATTACACTCTCCTTTCTGCACTGGCACATTTGGGACAAATTCATAAGCCTCGGGTAGTGAATGTGTGTGTGACGCTGTCCCTTAAAAGGCCACAGCCAACACAATTAGGGGGATATTAAGTCAGAAAGCTTATTAAAGCTAATTATGAGGAGCCTTCTGCGATTAGTGGATACTATGACAGCATACTAACTGCTTCTAGTCAGACCAGAGGATTGAAATAAGCTTTCAAATTCCTGCAGTGATGCTGGGTGAGGAGACAGCTCCAGCGAAGCTTAAACATCAAAACACATCAGACAGGCTTTGCGTTACAAGGTTGTGCTGCTTTACTTCTTCTTCTTCTTTCCTATCTCAAGGAAAACCTGCAAACTTTACACCAGTGAGGCAGCATTTTATATTATATATATATATGTGTGTGTAAAAATCAGGAACAACTGGCATAATGTGACATCTGCTGGCTAAACTGAGCAATGACAATGCTGCACCTGTTCAACAGGAGATGGCTTAGATGTGTGCACAAACATGAAGATTTCTCTGGACAATAAAAGCTTCTTTTCTTTCGCTCACCTCACCATCATCCCACTCATTCAGCATACAACACCCACAAACAGCAACAGCGCAGATGGTCTTGTTTACCGGTGAGCAGGGAGACTTTGTGGAAGGTACCCTCCAACTTTCCCATGAGGATGTGCACAAAGCCGTCTTTGGACAGGTGCCCTGCCTCTTTGGAGCTCTGGTCGTAAACCACCACTTCCTGCTTCCTGCCCAGCTCCACCTGCACGGAGAATAAATAACACACAAGAGCTTCATTACTCATTGCTGGAATGGAAAATATGATAATGATCCAACAAGGAAGTTGGAGCCTGCAAATATGACGGCAATTCTAACCTTTTTCTTTTAGTGCAACAAGGAACTTAGAAGCAGATTCACTGATCTGAACTGCTAAAATTTTAGGAATATTCCATGACAGTAAATGATGACAAAATATTATGTGAAGTCATTCCTTTACAAATTTCAATGAACTTTATTGTAAATATTTGAGACAGACTGACATCAAAGAAGCAGATGACTGCAAAATGGAAAGATGGCTTTGAAAATAAAAATCTGCCAAGTGGGTAGTGGGGCAAACTATGACTTTTGTTCATTTTCAGAGAGTGGCAAGACGAAAGTCATTGAAGAAAGAAAGCAAGAAGTCCTGTTTCCAGATGGTCACAACCAACACAGCAAGCATGTGAAAAATGTGTTCTTGGTCAGACGAGACCAAAACTGAACTCTTTTATGTTTGTGTGTAAAACTTGATGCACACCAGACATGGCCATTGGGAAACATGGTGGTAGTAGCATCATGCTGTGGGGATGCATTTCTTTAGCAGGGACAGAGAAGCTGGTTAGAGTTAAAAGGAAGTTAGGTGGAGCTAAACAGAGAGGAAAAACTTGAAGAAAAACTGTTAGAAGTTAAAAAAGACATGAGCCTAAGAGAGAGGCTCACTTTCCAGTCAGACAACAACCCTAAACCCACAGCCAGAGGTGCAAAAAAATGGCTTAGATCAAAGTATATTCATGTGTTAGAAAGGCCAAGTCATAGTCCAGACATAAACCCAACAGAGAATTGATATTAACAGATGCTTTTCCTCCAATCTGGATGAGTCCAAGGTGCTGGGCAGGAAAGAACAGACCAAATTTGTAATTCTTTGCTAGAAGCACACCAATAAGACCACCTACAGCTGTGACAGAAGGAAAATATGCTTTTACAAAATATTGATTCAGATGCACCGAACATGCAAGAAAACAACACTGTTCAGATTTTATGCGTCAAAGGATGTTTAACATAATTTATCCTTTTTGTTTTTTCACATCCATATTCTTCTTTGCATTGACCTAGCACATCCAATGCAGGGTGTATAAATACTTGCATGGTAATGCAAATGAGTCTTTGGTGTAACTGAACAAAAAAACCTCATAAAGCATGACTTGGTAACAGACAGTGGCTTGAGGGAGTTACGAAGATAAAAACAGGGTTATAAATAAAGCATTGCATCTAAGAAAGTCACATCTCTAAACTGCTGAGGCTATTTCTTGTTATGTTGGATCAAATCAGTAAATAATAGTTATTAAAAACAGCTGTGTGATGGAGAGTTTGGGAATGGAGTGCATCCGCTGCTGATGTCGTATTTTTAAAAGGACGAGAGGACGGGCGTGCGGTCTGAAATGTCTCTCTGTGTTCGTGAGGAAAAGATGGCAGGGAGGATGCTGATGAGCACGTGCATGTGACTGCACACAATCCAGCCCCGGCTCTGTTGTTGCTCCCCCCCACCCATGTTGTCAGGCAGGCTTTGGTCACATGACTGTGAGGCAGCGCCTACTGCAGCTATGAATCACTGCATCATCGAACCACCGCTGGACAGGAAGGAGGACGGAAGCTTAACGGAGGAAGGGATGGAGAGGGCACGGATGCAGGAGGAGCACAGGAGAGGTGATGGAGATGAGACACATGTGAGGCAAGAATGACAAAGTGGAACGGCGCAATAGGAAAACAAAAGGATTCGTGGCCATCATCTTTTAAGCACAACTGCACATTTTCCCAACCTGTCATGTGCTTGCTTGTGCTAAAAGGCGTTCTGGTGATGCGCTTCTCAGTGTGCATGAATACATGATGGGCAGTCACAGCAGAGACGTTTGGAAGACAGCCAGGTAGCTGATTCATACAAAATAATGTTGATCTGTACAGTTCAGTAAGAAAATATTCTCCATCCTCAACCAAAATCTAATCCATAAACACTAATGCTGACATGACAACATACAATACAGTCCAACTGAGATCTGAAATCTTTTACAAAAAGCGAAGTTGTCAGCCATAGTAAACATTTCATTTGAAAATTGTTTAAATTGGCACTAAAACAAAATGTAGACCAAAAGTTTAAATTTTGTTTATTATATTTCTCCAGAAAAAGACACTGTGGATCTTTACTAGATTGGAGATTAGAAATTGGCCACAACATGCACAGGAAAAAGAAACAAACAAAAAAAAAAAAAAAACACCATCGGTGATACCATTTAGAGAGGATATATATTACAACAGTCAAGTAAATTGACAGAGAAATAAATATAATCTTTCATATTTATCATGACCTGTGCTTCATTCCTTATCTACCTTTGTGCACACATTTAATCATTTTTCTACTAATAAGTTCATCTTTGCAGGACTGTTTTTCTTTATTTTATCCTCTATTCACTTTACTAAGCTCAGGTAAATTTGGCTAATAATCCTAATGCGATCAGATCTATTTTGGGCATCTGATCTCTATGCCTGAGGATTAGAGGTCTTTAACTGTACATACATGTGAAGTGCAATTGAAAACACACATATACACACATGCGTCTTCTCTTGCTATGAGATCTTGTTTACTAGTTTGACTTGTCTTCATTTTAAGGAAGTAAATATTTTAAGCGCAACTTAAAAAACAAAACAAAACAAACAAAAAAAAAAACCCTGAACAAACTTATGAAATATTTCCCCCAAAATTTGAAGATAAAACCAGAATTAGAGGAAATCTGTTCACTCCTTTCAGACACATCTTATAAGTGTGAGCTTTCACCAAAAATAGACAACATATCTGTTGGCGCATCCTATGTAGCTCCTATTTCAGTGTCTGTCTGACAGTACAGATGGCCGACTGTGATGCATGCTCTCTGTCTTCCTACAATGACATTGAAAAGCTACACATCCTGCTAAGTGTGGTATGGAAACCAGCGTCCTGAGAAAGGGGTAGAATGTTGACTGCACCAAAGTTACTGATCCCTCGTTCCTCTGCAGTGCAACAGCATCACTGCGAATCACAATGCTGGCCCAACCTGCACAGAACTGACGCATGCCCTCTGCAGAGACTGTAAACAAGGAATGCCTAAGCAAGACAGGGGAAACAACAACAAAGAAAGGGAAGCAATGGCAGGAAGGGGACCTGAAGGAATGCTGAATGCGTAGAGAAAGAAGTGCAGAAAGGACAAAAAGTTAAGTTAGCACACAGGATGCTAGGTTCCTGCAGCATCCAGGCTTCATGTAAAAGGAAATGGAGGCTGGCATAACAGCAGGCATAAATAAGGAGTGGTCACAGGGGAGAGGTTTTTCATCTGTTTTTTACAGAGGAAGAGGGTAAAAAAAAAGAAGGCAAATTAAAGAAGTGGGAACTGGCCCTGCTTTATGAATGAGCATGAGGGAAAAAAAACAAAAAACAAAAAAAAAAAACAGGGTCTGAGGCAAGCCTAAAGTCAAGGTTTGGCCTTACTGTCAAAGCTCCTCAGTAGGGACAGTCTGTACACGCAAACATCATAAAACATGGATGACAGGAAACAAAAAAAATCCAGAGTGGAAGAAATATAGCATCAGAGTAAGAGATTGTGCAAGAAAGGGAAACATGATTTCCCCCCCTGACTTCAGCAGTGCTACTGACCAGAGACAAGGTCAGAACAGGAGGATGTGTGTGCGTGTTTGTGTGTGTGTGTGAGAGAGAGTGAGTAAGAGAGAGAGAAAGAGAGAGAATGAGAGGGAGGGAAGAGAAGGAGCTGGTGTGGGACACAATATCAGCACAAACAGTCTAAAAATGGCCCAACATTCCTGATGCACTGGAAAATAAGATGTCTGCAGCAAGATCGCTCTTCATGCCGCTTAATGGGTCAAATATCAAGACAAAGCCTTTGATAAATCCATTTATCCAGTCTTTACACTTCCATGTTTCTGCACATTGACTTTACAATGCAATTGAAGCTTATGGCACAAAAAGTAGTTACAAAATTGGGCTGGGAAATATAATCTGAACCTAATCCTTATGCTTGTTGAGGGGGTCACGGGATGTGATTGTAGATCTTAAGAAGGAAAGTGACTGTGTTCCCCAGAGTGGGGACACATATCCCTCTGACACCTCTTTTGGCATGAAAGGTGCCAGATAATGCTTTACTGGCTGTCCATTCCTTGAATAACAAGCAAGAACTGTATCTGTTTTCTCAGCGTAATGTCAAGCTAATTCCCAGGGAGGACTGAACTCCTCCGGGGCTGCACCTCGTCACCTCAGAGTCAGATGGTCAAGGGTGAGATGGTCAAGGCAAAGTTGTAAGGAGTATGGTGTCTAGTTTGAGATCTCAGAGTATTATTTTTGCAGGTCTTATGGTCATATTTGCAACTTCAGGCCAATAGGAGTGTGTGAAATAAAGAGATCTCAGAAGCCTTAAGAGCAAAGTCTTTTGGCTTTTAGGGTGCCTCCTGAACGAGTTCTTCTGGGAGTCTCTCCAGGCACATCGAACTGGTTGGAGACCCTGGGGCAGACCAAAGATTTGCTGGAGGGGTTACATTTATGTCTCTTTATTCATGGAGACATCGGGGGGTGAATCAGAATGAGCTGTAGAAAGTTGCAGAGGAATTTCGAGGATTCCTTTCTGTAACTTTTACCTAATTAGAAATAATGGATGGATAAATAGAAGAATCTGCTGTAACCAAAATTACAGACTTTACAGATTGTTTAGCAATTGCCTTGCCACCCACCCCAGCAATCACCTAAATCAGCACCGTTGTTTATGTAAATTATTTCTTCACTGGAAAATATCAGTACCAACCAACATTTGGGTTCATAAATTGCAATCTGATCTGAACCAAACACAAGTATATATCATTCTGACACAACATCTCATATAAACAGCCCAGTTAATCAGCAGGATGTGATTTCTCCTTGCATTGCACCTACAGGTTTACGACCCTGTCACACATCCTGCTATGTGCACCTCAAGCCCGTGACCGGCACTGACAGCTGGCACCTTCATATTTCACTTGGAGTGATAAAACCAATGTACTTCTATAATAACCAGGACTAACTGTGCGAAGAAGGACTGAAATGGATATCTAAAGACACACAACAGAGCCAAGAAACTGGAGTAAATCAATTAATCAGATTTACTTTAAGGAATGAGGAAGGACGGTCCTGGATTGAAAGTCATTAAAAGCACAGCATTCGATTGTGTACACGTTAGGAGTATGTGCTTGTACCTGAAAAGAATGCCAAGATGTGTCACGCTCTACTGAGCTGGACAGCTGCCGACGTGCTTAGTGACGTCTCTTACATGCTGAAAATGAAATCGTGGCATTCTGAAATAAATTTATTTTGTGTGCTGATATGCAAAAAATAAAATAGTAGTCTTCCTTTAGGGCGTCATCTTGTGATGTTTGTGTTAATGTTAAACAGAGGAGTTGCTAAATCAAACAAGCCAGCGTATGACCTCATCAAAGCAAACATGCAACACATCTGGTTCTGCAGTAAAAAAAGAAAAAAATATATTGTCAGATATAGAGTCTTTAATAAGGTCAGAGGAAATGTGAATGAAACTTCCAGAAAATTTCCCAGTGCTTGCCCTCTGGGTGATCTGAGGGGAAAAAAAAATCCACAATATGAGTCAGAGACAAAAAGTTCTCAGTTCTGCTGAATGACACACAAAAGACTCATGTGTTGTCCTTCATTCTGAAACTCTCTACTGTGGTTACAGGAAGGGTTTGTGTGTGCAGAACAATGTGATTATGGCAAATGTTTGGTGTTTTCCATTTATTAGTGTCTTGTTCTGTTTAAATAGTAGCTAGTAGTAAAAAGAAAGTCTCACTTTAGTTTTCCTTTTGATAATTCTCAATTCTCCAAATTACCCTCGGACTTCCCACTATGTGTCACAGTTGCCTCCCTTCCCATTTGGGGGGAGGATAAACACAACATATGGTGTGTGTCATCAGTGGAAACGATGGTAATCTTCCTCTTTGTATAAATGCATTACCTGGTCACATGTTCTTTCTAAATGTTTAGCAGAGCACTTAGTCATTCCAGCAACTAGAAGCCCAGACAAGATCCCGACGGTATGGAACCCTCCTGCAGACATATGTCAGGGTAATAACAAGTCTTACTATCTGAATATGAGTTTGTTGTCATTAAGGGTTACCAGTCAGAACCTTTTACCGGCAAACATACACAGAAATGGACTCAGTGTGCTGAAGTTCAAAAGAAAAGTGAAAACAACTTTAAGCACAAAGCAGGGAATCTCTCCTCCCTCTAAAAACTTTAACCTCCGGTCAGAGTTAAAGTAATCCACTACATACAGCATTACTTCTCTGAGAACAACTGTTAAAGAAGAAGGCCTTATTTTGCCATTGTTTTCCATTTGTCCAAGATACAGTGGGTTACTGGTTTGCAGGAAGACTCAGACATCGACCTCTACCTACAAGATGTAGCTCCTTCTGTGGTATCTGGAGGTTTCCCCCGTATATATGTATATATTTCTCCAGAACTTCTGATCAGGAAACATCCTGAATACCTTGCAGAGGAGCACAGCCTCTACTGACTGACCTGCGAGTGAACTCATCAGAAACCCTGCGTCAAAGATCAGAAACGGTTTCATTATCAGTAAATCTGGGTGAATCTTTATATTTCTTTCCTCTAATTGAACTAAAGCATTATTCCAGCTCTCATTCAAGAATCTTTCGGTGTGTGTATCATAAATGAATAAGTACTACTATTTTTGTTCATCTATAAAAAAAAAAATAACAGACGATTCAATACAAATCTTGAATTTGAATTTTGCATTTAAAGAACTATTTTGGGATTGATAGTTTAGCCTACTGATGGTCTGTAGGTGAAACATCACATAATTTGTATCAACAACAAAAAAGCTGAATAATAAGAATTTTTTAGGCTATCTCTAAAACAAAGTGGGACTATTTTATTGTTCAACACTAAAAGTGAACTAATTTGTCACTACAGATAGGTCCACTGGACTCACTCTCCCACTTCGACACATCAGAACTGAAGCAGGGGAAGTGAAAACCTCTGGTCCATCTGCCAGACTGGCTGGCCGGCTGCCCCATCACAGCAGCAGAGATTATCTAGGCTTAAGGCAAGGAACCAGTCGCCTGGCCTCCAGCCTGCTGGAGCAAACCAGAGGAAGCCCCAACCTGCAAACCCTGTGGCATCCCGCTCTACCTGCAGAGGTCCTCAACAACATTACCTATAGTCTCCAGCTGTCTCTGTCCTATATTAATCGAGGGATTTACTTAAGAGGGCATGCAGAGATATGATGTGACAGGTAGAAAAAAAAACAGGACAAAATATGAATAGCTGCGTTGGTCAAACATATTCCTTCAGTTCAGTTAACTTAAGAATCAAGAGCATCTGTGAAAGAGGGTGAGCGCAGCACCTTAGGGGAAGCAGGCTATTAGTTCTCAATGGGATGTGAGGCGAGAGGCGGCCAGGCAGGAGGCGGAGGCTGCTGCCCATCCTTGAATACAGTCAATGCAGGTCTCTGCTTCCTGCATTCACTTCCTGAACAAAGAGCCACAATGGTGTCCTTTGCTGTCTTGGGTGGCTGAGGCCGCTCCTGGCGATGCTCGGAGGGTAAGCGAGGATCGTGTGTGTGTGTGTGTGTGTGTGTGTGTGTGTGTGTGTGCGAGGAGTTAGCTGGCTCCAATGCCACACAGATAGCCTGCACGTGCCCAACCTGTGGCCTGCCACTGGACAAACAAAGAGATGATGTCATGCTCAGCCAATAACAAAAGAGTGTGGGTCTGTCAGTCCCGCCCTTCTCACCCGGCTGGTTCCAGCCTTATCCAGCTTTAGCATTAATCACAAGCCTTATCCTCTTTACTGGGGGTGGGGTGGTGGGGAATGGGTAATAACAAACCAGCCATGGGGCAACTGTAGACAGGGAGAGGAAACAAGCTGTAAAGGAATGGGTCAGTGTTGAGAGGCTGTAGGCTAAAGCTGAAAGAGACAGGCAGAGCTGTCATGCGACTGAAAGTGAGAGAAAGGAGGAAGCATGGCTCCGTGGGGTGCCACAGTGTGACATCTGCCGAGCACACGGCCTCACACAGAGATGAACCCAGCAGACTCGAGCTGGCAACACAGAAATGAAACTTAAACTGACTGAATTCAAAACATATCCGACGTCATACCTCTGCAGCTGCAGAGAGTTTAACTCCTTCGGGGCTGGCTCTTTGTTGTTGCTTTCCCATGCATACTGCAGCTAGACATGCGTATTCGCAAGCCAAAGTAGCAAAATTATCAGACAAGAATCTGTTGGCGGAGATGAGTCAAACCCTCTGAGCTGCAGGATTTTCCGTCTGCCCTTCAGGGCAAAGACAAACCCTAATTGAGGCTGAAGCAGAACACAAGCAGCTGCAGAACCTCCAACCATTCTGGGTGAAATAACGTAAAAGATTTCGACTGTCTTCAAGTGAAGATTCTCTGTTGATTTTTCTTCATCTGTACATTTTGATGCCGCTGAGATTTTACACAGGACTTCTGATATGTTGCATAAACTCATAGTGGGTATGGCTATCTTAGACATTTGGGACTTTGAGGGACTCATTGAACTTTTTTCTGCGATGGAGTAAATATGCAAATAAATAACTTCAGTTACTTTTGAAAAAATTTAATTCATGGTGGATATTTTTCCTGACAAAACTCCACATGCAACCTTGAACACGTCTTGCTAAAGTTTGGATAAATATTTCTTAAGAAGTTGCAGAATAACCCACACTCCTTTTGACACCATCAGCAAGGCCAGGCTGATTGGGAGTGACAGGGAAGGTTAAAACAATTAACATTTCCACTAATGCTGTCTGACTATTTGACCTTTACTCAGTTAAACAGTCGAGCGTTCAAGCTGTGAATCAGACACAAGTCTGCCACAAATCTATGACACAAAGACACAATCTATGGACCGTGTCATGATTATGTTTTACGCAACCAAAGACAAATATTTCTGATCTGCTCCTGGCAACACCAGTGTAACACAACACAAACAACAACTGGACTTTATGTCATTCTGCGCCACACCTCCTAGCCTAGTTTACATCACCTGTTTAAACTATTGGGTGTAACGAGCTTAAATAGCTAAAAATAACACAAGGAACCAGGAAGAACACATTCTGAATTTGCCTTCAGCAGCTTGTTATCATGTTCACTTACTCATGTAAAGCTGCAGTGAGATCCCTGCAAACACAAATGATACGGAGAGACCAAACAAGTTTCCCAACCCTCCCCACCAAGACTTCCCCTCTCAAGCATCCTTGAGAGGAGCAGAGACTAAAAATACAAGAGTAGGCACACCACAGGTGGACAAGCCATGGAAAAAAAAAAAACTTTCATATTCAGAGGAAGAAGTCATGGAAAACAAGAGGATTTGATTTCAGGGACACCAATAAGCAATAAACATACAATAAGCCCATCTGACAAATATGGCGTTCCCACCAGCTCCCAACCCCAGGATGTGATGCAGGCTTGCAGAGAGGACTCAGATCCCGAGCCCTACTTTGATTCAAAAAGCCGGCAGAGCTGCTTTTCAGTAATTCTAGTTTAGCGACATTTCAAGAACTTCTAATTTAAAAAACCTTGCAGTTAGAGCAGATGCATACATTTGATGACAAGCACATCTTGACCTACAAACAGCACATTCCCCCTGCATGCTCTCTGCTTCTGTATATTTGAACTACATTGTTTTCAACATTGTTTATGTCCTAAAACTGGTTGCTACAACAAAAAAACAGAAAAAATCCAGTTGACATTGAATTCTCCAGGTCAATAAAGTGTTAACAAAGTTAGCTTTGCATAGTGATTCCACAAAATAGATGTTTTAATGCATAAGTGGGGATTGTAATTTCTTAATTTTTTTTCCACAGAAAAAGAATGTGCTGAAAGTTTCTTTAAGTTTTCATGTGTTATAGTCCTTTGAAGAAAAAATAACATCAATCAAAAATTAAAGAAAGACAAAAAAAAACTGAAATTTGGTATCTGCCTGGAAAAGGTTGATTGGTACATCTCTAAATTTGATTAACTTATAGTGGTTTAAATGAGACAAACATATTAGACTCACATATTACTGTGTTGAAATTTGACATTTTGTTTTACTTCTCAGTTATTAATAACTTTATAGGAAGTAAAAATGAGAAAATATTCCCCTTTAGTAAAAAACAACACAGATATATGTCAGCAGCACTATGTAGCTTCTCTAAATTGAGCAGGAAGCAGAGGGAAACCACATTTCTGGATCCATCCACCAGCATCTTTAAATTTCAGCTGCCTCGCCCTCATCTACATGCTTGAACTTGCCATGAATATCGTCAACTCATTTGCCAAGAAGGTTCCTGATCTGTGGCATCAGCTGCTGTGCAGCTTTAACTCACCTTCACTTTGCCATTGGGCTGCAGCAGCTCGGTGACGGAGACCTTGTCCTGCTGCAGTCGCCTCTTCACCAGCTTGGAGTAGCAGACATTGACCGCACCTTGCACGTGTGACGCGTTGTACTCAGAAAAGGTCCTGCTGTCGATCACCAGCAGGCGGCCCGTTCCTCTCTGAATGAGGCTCGCCAGGCGCTTGATGTCCATGGCGCTCCGCTTGTTGGGAGCTTTCTCCCCTGCCATGATTTAAGGAAGGGCTGAGTGGTTGTGAAGGGTAAGAAAGAAAGAATAAGAGGAAGAGGGGTAGGCTTAAGGGGGGAGATGGAGGAAAAGATGGGGAAAGGGAGAGATCAGTGGAGAGGGGCTACCACCAGAGCGAGCGCCAAGAGATCCATGGTGCCTACGAAAGAGAAGATAAAGATAAAATGTAATAAACATCAGTAATAAATGTTTATTCTGGAGGAATTACTGATGAACAGTCACAGTTAAAAGAAGCTAATCACCTGAGAATCATAAAAATTGCAGGTCAGTCCTCGTTTTGAACAGCTCCAAAGTGACAATGATGTCTCTTTTATGCATACATCTCAATGCCCATGGGGAAATTATAAACTATTTTTATAGACTTTGTATCATCTTTTATTAGCACACTTTGAGCCTCTCACTTATAAAAATAACCACAATGCTAAACATGAACACAAGTTATTTAAAGACTTTAACAGCCAACAGGATCACTTTTCAGTGCCGGGATATGAAGGAACATCTTGCTTCAAAATAATAAAAGAAAGAAGCCACAACCTTAATTTAGACTTTCACAACAATGAAACACAGGTGTGTGTTTATGTGTGTGTGAGAGTTTGGTGGCTGTTGATCCCAGATCTCCTCAGCAGCAGCTCATGAAACAGGAAACTGAGAGTGTGAGTTAAATAAAGCCGGGGGAATTCAGAGAGCAGGTCTGGACACAGGCAAACGACCTGTGTGACATCCTCTGATAGTGTGTGTGTGTGCGTGTGTTTGTGTGTGTCAGACAAACATCCATAAACTTGATGAACCGCCTCCTCCTATCCATCATGTCCAATCACTCCAAACTCCTCTCCGCTCACTCCCACCATCACACTCACCAATTTAACACGATACATGCAATCATTGATCATGTTTGCATTTGTGTGATTAACAGCGTGGAAACTAGTCTATGCTTTAGGGTCATGAGGAAACCAAAGTGCAATTTGTTTAGGTCAATAGTGGGATGAGAAAAACACTTAACACTTAGGATGATGTCTCCAGTCAACCAATGGTGGTGCGACAAGCGAGAGGCTCAGAATGTGAATGGTGCCGCGTTGTTTTATTTATCTACACGCACATGGTGTGATGAAAAATTGATGAGCTCAGTTTCATTTACCCCAAAGCCTAAATGGGGCTTTAAAAGAGAGAGCGGAGGAGACAAAGTTGTAGAAACAGATAAGGAATGGTAAGAAGATAAACACAAGCTCCTCGTTATTTAACTGAGGACTTTAGGAAAAAAACAACTTTACATCATGCTTTTAGTGATATAAGGAGACACAACTGGGAAGTGAGAAAGGAAAAAAAAAAACAAAGCAAACGGTTATGCCTTCTAATTGGCTACAACATATGAAGACATTCAGATAAACCTGCTCTGCAATCTTTAATATCTATTCAGGAGAAAAGAGAAAGGAAAAGATGCTACGCACTGAGAACGATCTCTAACAACCTCAGCATGCGTGAAAAAAGTGAAAAATTTGTTAAAGAGAAAACAGGAGAGTCTGAGTTAAAATATACTGAAAATAAAATAATTAAAAACCCCACATGCTGTTACCTTGAATGTACAATGCTTGGTAAAACATTCATAGCCTTATACAAATGTGAAGTTTGTTCACATTTTCATTCATCCTTTATCCTAAAATAAAATTCAGTGCAACCAATCACTCAGAAATCCCCTAACATGAAACCCACCAGAAAGGACAGCGGTAAAGTCGTGTGTAAAAAAGGGTTATAAATAGGTTATAACGCTATAAAACAAGACGTAAAGCTTTAAATATTTCACAGAGCACTGTACAAGCTGCGATCCAAACAACTGTAAATATACCCACCCCATTTCTGTTCACCCAAGCTGCCAAGTTGGACAAAGAGAGGCTTAATCAGAGAAGCAGCCAGGATGCCATTGGTAGCGATGAGCTGCTGAGAGCTACACCTCAGGTGCTTAAAGGACAATGATTAGCTGTGCAAAACAGCCTGGTCTTTGATGAAGAAGAACAAAGCCAGAGCAGTGTGAAGGATATACGTACTACAAACATGAGACCAAAATATTTTGCACATAAAACCTGGACATTCCTCAATATCTGTCTTAAAAAGGTTTTGCACATGAGCTGGCCAAACACCACCAATATAAACCTGCATTCTGCAAAAAATTAAGACACCACTGCAAAATCACCAGTTCTCCAATTTTACTCTTTACACGTATATTTTGAGTTAAATGCACATTGTTCTTTAATTTTATGAGCTACTGATAATATGTCTCCAAAATTCAGTGGAAATATTTAGTATTTATTTGCAGAAAATGAGAAATTGTCAAAATAACGAAAAAAGATGGTGCCCTTTCAGACCTCAAATAATGCAAAGAATACAAGTTCATATACATTTAGAAACAACAATACCAATGTTTTAACTCAGGAAGAGTTCAGAAATCAGTATTTAGTGGAATAACCATGAGGTTTTCAATGGGGTTCAGTGCAGTCTCTTATTTTTTTTTCCAGAGCTGTAAGTGGATGGACCTGCCAACTCATAGCAGAGGCAGAAATCAGGAAGAAAAGATGGTGCTGGGTAGGGCACACCCAAGACAAACAGCCAGCAAATATCACAGGCAGTGGAAACCCCACGGCAAGTAAAAGAGAGGAGGTCCAAGAAACATCTGGAGATGAGACTTCAAAACTATCAGCTACACCAGGAGCCAACTAGAACTTCTACCTAGCTGATGTTCCATCAAATAGATGTGCATCAAATCTACCTTTGGTGGCCCGTTTCCTGGTGGGGTGGAGAGCTCAGGGCAAAAATGATAAAAATACAATTTGTAGTGGACACCTAAAAACATACCATAACAATGGTGAAACAGTGTTGTGGCAGCACCATGCTGGGGATTTTCCTCTTGGGTTTTTTGGCAGAAGGATAGGGCAATGCACCCAGGGAGTCTTAGAAGCAAAAGATGTGCCGCTGAGGTTCAGTTTTCAGTAGGAAAAACCCTATGCATCCATCCAGAGCTCCAATGTAATTATGTGGATTAAAACATCTTGATGTGTTAGAACTGCAGTGAAAATTACAACTACAAGAACAGCTCAATACCAATGCACACAATCCTTTTCATATTTTAATTTAAAGGGGAAAAAACTGTGATAACCATGTATGACATTGCTTTCGTGTAACCATTAAACTTTGTGCTGGTCTAGCACATAAAAACCCAAGGTGAAGAAATATGGAAAAAGTTCAGATATAAATGCCTTTCCAAGGAACTGTGACACGTCATGATTGTGGCTACAGTTATCTGTCTGATGTGACAATGGACGTTACAGCACCGTACTTAACGACAAAATAATTATCTGCCATTAAGGTTTATGTCTGGGACCGAATGATGATCATACATGTACGTGTTGCAGCTGCCTGGCGAAATGCCAGACTCTAGAGAAAATAGACACGACAAGACGACATGTAGACGGTTACGCTGCATGGGAAACACAACACAACTATTTGTATATCAGCTGCAGAACAGTACGTGATACTAACATATATAATAATACACTGAAATGTCTATATTAGCTGAAGGTAAAAAAAAAAGAAGACAAAATTCAAAACAACAACTGCTGAATCAATGTGAATCTTAGGCAATGCACCAAATTTGTTTTAATTTTAATGTAAAGCAAATAGTGTGCAATCAAAAGCCTTGCTGCAACGCCAACATCTATCAGACACAGCTCCTGCACCTTACAGCCATCACCTGTTATATTCATACCTTCTGTAGCAGGCAGACCTTCAGCCGAGCAGCTAACAGCACAGCTCCCTAGGGTGGGAATCTCTTTTCCCTGTTTTTCAGTCTCCCTGCTGCTGAGGACAGCATCTGACTCTGCATATGTCTAATGGCGACTGCTCTCCCTCCCACCCAGACTCTTGTCCATTTTTTCTTCTCAGAATCCCTCCTTCCTTTTCTATTACTCTTTCTTCTTCTTCTTCTTGTGCAGTGAACGGCGGTAGGGAGGGGGAGGAGTGTGCAGGGTTTTTTTTTTTTTTTTTTAATATGTGTGATAGTTAGAGACCGAAGCACTGCATCTTTCTAGACAATTGTCCCACATGCAGAGTCAAACAGAAGCAAAAGGAAGAGATTGCTTGAAGAACACAGACAGGGAGGGAAAACGGAACAACAAGGGAGGGATCACAATCCTCATCATGCTGACTCAACCTAACAACCCTCAACTGTGTTTCTCCCTTTTATGTTTGTGGGCTCTAAAATAAAGAAATATTAATATTATTCTCACAACACTGTAGCCTGGAGTTTGCTCTGAGGCTGTGGCTGAACAGGAGAAAACAAGGGAGGAGGAAAAGCAGCAAGACAGACATTGCAGATTTTGCAGTTCACATAGAAACAGCCAAACTGGGATGATGGAAGCGCAGGGAGAGCGGTGCTGGTCGGATGATCCTGCTGCTGATGCTGGATAAGAATACAGAAATGGTAAAAACAAACAAACAAAAAAAGTTTAAAAAAAAAGAAAGAGATGAAGATGATTTTTAGAGCTATATTTTAGTTCCACGTCGTATTAGGAAATCAAATGATTGCAACACTGTGGAAATTGTGCCAAATTCACATTATCCTCTCTGTCTTATACGTCACTGCTTTGCTTCTAGCCGTCTCTGCGACCTTTAGTCCCTTTGGCGCTGTCATTTGTGTGAGGTGTGGTCAGCTACTGCAGTGACACCTCATCAAGCGAGCTCAGTAGAGTATGAATCTTAAACTACATGAAAAATCACTCAATATCTACTGAAATCAATCTGAAGGGTCAGTTCTTTACCTTCCCAAAAGAACAATTCCTTCACACACAGAGAAAGAAAAATGAGGGACTTTCATCTGCTTAAGGATTAAAGATTTACTAAAAATCAACACAAAGGTTGATCAACAATTCAAGTAAGACAAAGATTAATGAAAGAATGTCATGTATTATAATTAAACCTAATATCTACTCAAAATGATTAAAGTGAGCAAAGAACCAAACAATAAACATAAGGTGCTATATAAAGAACTTTGCTTTCTTGTCACATTTTAAATTTTTATGTTTCTATGAAATTTCAGAATACAATATTCACAATATTGTCTAATTTAAAAACATCACAAGTTTGTCAGTATCTCAGAGGCTCAAGGAAAACTGCCTTATGGTCTAATATTAGTATGAAGGAAAATATTATACATATTAAATTATCAATACTTAGAAATATGGATATTCATCAATTAATTCAGAATTTTCTGAATATGAACAGACAACACTATCAGACAAAACTATTTGAGCACACAATTAACAAAATCATACGTCCTTCCTCCAGGAATAAGAGTTTACTTCGACTCTGTCGATGGTTTTATTTAAAGCGCAGCTGCAGAAACGCTACTTTTTTAGCTCAAAGTTTAAATCTGAAAAATACAAAACTGAAAACAGATATAGCGTTCTGAACTCTATGTTGTGATATTAGCAGACCTAAAACAGGAAAAGATTAGACTGATATTCTGTGATTAAAAAAAAGTTTCTCGTTTTCTACAGATAGATAAAGTTATTATTAGAGACATTTGGAGGTTTTATTTCCTCCAGATTTTTGGTAAAAACAGCCCTGAACAATATTGTTATGAGCCTGACCCAAATCTGCTCATGGCTGCAGGCCAGTAATACACAAAAACCATCTGAGGGCATTTCTACATAAACAAGAAACTAACACCATCATCCTGTTACATTCATACAAAACTCTTTTTTAAGGTAGACTCCATAGAAAATCCATTTTTAGACATTTTAATATTGTTATGAGGAGTATTCCTGCACATTTCCCAGTTAAAACTTCCATATTTCTCCAGAATATTTTGATTCTTTCTCATTTTAATAACATTCTGGACATCTAAGGACTAAGTATTTCCCTAGTTTAGAGATGCTCAAGTTTTCTTTTGATTGTTTAGAGTGAAAAGCAGTTATTTCACAGTTTTTTTTTATTTTTTATTTTTGCTTCTGGGAAAGCTCAGGATGACTCGTTAAAGTTAGATATGAAATCTGGACAGGAACATTTTACGCTAAAGATTCTTAGAGATCATTTTGTGATCTTTGGTACCTTAAATCTGTTCTTCATAACTTAACTTATAAATATTTGTCAAATGTTATTGTGATTTTTATGAATGTAGATTTTTTTTAAATCTTCCAGACATAGGATAAAGTGTGGAAACTTTTTTTGTCTTTTATACACAACTTCCTTTTCTACCAAACCTGGAAAACCATAAAAGCAAATTTTATGTTTTTCCAGACTTTTCCCAAGACTGTGAAGGAACTTTTAGGTTTGTTTGAAACTTTCAAACAAATGTTGTCATATGTTGTCATGTTATGGCAACAGTTGAAAGGCATGACCAACGAGGTGCCTGTTTTTGGTTAACATTATCCTCTCTGTAGCCAAAATACTCCCACACAACCAACAGTGCTATTCTTTGTGTGATATATTACTTATTATTGTTTTTTTCTCCAAACTTCACTCATTGTAAAATGTGGAAACAAAGGATTATGTCACTCAAGATGGATTTGTGAAAAAAGTTGTTTTTCAACCAAAATCCCAATATATTAGGCGTCTTGAATATGCGTTGCCAATGCATATTAGAGTTATTTAACACAATATCTATGCATAATCAACAGAAACAATCTAAATATATGTAGTCGCAGAGTGCGGTGGGTTCAGGGATGACCGAAGACATTTAGTTGCCTGAAGAGATAATAAGGAAATAGAAAAACTTCCTCCACGTTTCTCTTCTTGTAAGGTCAAATAAAATCATCAGATGGCTTTACAGCGGCTCTCTTTACAACCAGCAATAAAAACTGATTGCAGAAATACTCTGTGTGAAACACATAAATAGAAAACTGGATGAGAAAGTAAGCTAATATCTGCCTAGTTGACGTAGGAACTTACAAGCGGGTTGGTTAAACAAAACCCATGACTCCATGTTGGACCGGCTCAATAAAGTCATATCAGAAATGATGAAGCGAGGCAAACACAAAAGGAGCAACTGGAGGCCAACCAGAGGTGATGTAATACTATCCAGGTTATTCATTAACTCCCAGCATACGTCATCTGTGTCCAAAGCCTTGGTTCTGCTGATAAAAGCCCACACTCGTAGAGTCGCACAATGACAGACCTGACTTGTTTGTTTAGACTGCAAACAATGACATCATGAGAGCATTTCATGGCCTCCAGGCTCTGTCATGGAGTCAAATCTGTGTTAACAAGCCGTTTCTCTTTTGAGAGAATGTAGGCCTATCATTTACACTTTGAAAAGAGTAACTATAACAACGCACGGTGCACCTATTCAGCCCACCAACACTGACCTGCTTGCTGCTGTGCATGCATCGATAAGAGTAAAGACATTGCTAAATTACTGCAGTTTTTGCAATAATTTCACATTTTTTGAGAGTAAGTTTATTGCAACACGACATGCTTGCAAGAAAGATTGATTTCATCTAGAGTTTCATTAAAACGTGTATCAATGCTTTTGCAATACTGAATTAATGCTTGCAGAATGTACTAATCTGTTATAATCTCTCTTTGAAACTCAAGGCCTGTTTTGAGTTATGAAAAAATAGGGAGAGAAAGGAGCGAAAAACTTTCATAAAGCCAAATTTAAGTTAATAAAAATATATAAAAAACATTAATCTGTCATACAGTATCATCAATTTCTGTACAGAAAACAATTTTATCTTTACACCCAAAACAGAAAGTAACACAAATTAATAAAGAATGGTTAAAGAAATAAAGTGTTACTAAATTATAATGATTATTCATGATATTTTGCTTATCATTTTATCTTCAGATGAATCTGGTAATTAATAATACTTCACAAGTGGAAATGTAGAGCTCAAGAGAATTAATATAAGCAAGCAAGTAAAGAAATAAATAAACTAATGCATTCAAGTTATAAAAACACATTATAATATTCTGTTCATAACCTAGGACATTAGGTCCATCTTAACTTTAATTCTTTAATTAATAACTTATAAACTGTTTTCTTGGCCATGAGAGTGGAAGAAAACTTTAAAACCCCAAATTTGAAATCGAGTAATATTGAAGGGTGTAAATATATATAAACAAAACTGTTAAAAATTTCATAACATTTCCTACTTTTCTGTCGATAAAATCAGCTTACATTTACATACATTTTATAGTTTGGAAAAAGTGGGGGGAAAAAAGAGAAAAAACTCCTAGTAACTTCCTAATATTTTTTTGTTATTTTATTTAAAAATATATAATTTTATCAACAATGATAATGTCTTACATCCGGAATTCCTGATGCTACACATATTTCTTCTGGAGTATTTTGCAGCAAATGTAAACAATGCGTATTAGAAAAAGGCTTTAGAAAAGAGGAGTCTGCTTTGATAAGCTACCAGTGGTGAATGCTTGCTGCTGCCACAGTGATCATGTAATTTAGAAAAATCAATTCCTGGCTGGTCCTGCTGGAGGAGATCATCGCCATGATGATGTAAACAACAAATTCAGATATAAAGCCCTCTGGTGTCCTCTGATCAATACTCTCCCAGTGAGGTAGCAGGAAATAGCAGGGTCATATAACAAACCAGGACAACCCCCAGACTTCAACATGACAACTATTACGACATGAATACTGATACAAACGATTCCCGGCTAAGGCTTGACACTAAGTCTACACACCATGTAATCTGATGAACACAAATGTGGGAAGGAGCTCTAAAGGAACAGATTGCTCTAGATAGAGTCAACAATAGAGGGTTGGGGCGCACAAAGACTCTGTCTGTGTGACAGCGTTAATAACAGTGATGGAGGGTGTGCGGTCACAGCGCTCTATAATAAACCGACCCATATTAGAGAGAGTATAAAATGCGTGAAAGGCTATTTTCTTTACACAGCTAGATTGAATCATTATTAGAGACAAGGTGTGCGGTCATCAATGGGTTTAAAGGTTGGTGTGTGTCAATGGGAAGCCTGCGTTGTTGTTATGACGCGGAGAAATGTCCGCGTGCGACAATTCACCGCTCCATTGATGACGAGAAACAGCTCGCATAATTCAAAATTAACGACAAAAACAAAACAAAACAAAACAAAAGTACGTACCTTATGCTGATGAAAGGGGTAAACTACAGCGTGTTCATCACGGGACAAGAATCGATAACCTGAACCTGGACGGATTTAATTCCCATAATAAGACGTGCGCGCACATGACGGATCGGACTGGGGAGGGGGGTTAGGGTGCGCGCGCTTCACGGACTCACTGCAGCAGCAGTGTTGAGCCAAAGCAGCCGCTGCTAATGTCATGAAAGCAACCCACTAATCTTAAGACACACACGCACACGAACACTCACCTCGACCTCCACGCGTTCTCTGTGTGTTATTGAGCTGGCCTCCATGGGTGAGGGGTCAACCGCGGCGTCTTCATGGGTGTTTACCTGGCGGTGTTGTCGTGGGAGTTACAGTAGCCTCACACAGCTGACAGGCAGAGGAGGGTGACAGCGCCAGGAACTAAAACCCAGGCTGACGGAGCATCAGACGTCTCCTTCAGACTAGGAGCAGAGTGCGGATGGTGGCAGGTTAAAGACGCTCCGCCGGGCCAGCTACAGGCTAAAGCGGTTAATGTGTATGTGTACGTTGAGGAGGAGGAAGGGGTTCAGGTACAGGAGGTGCACTTTAGCACTTTCATGAACTAAAGCGATGAGGTCATGGTTCATGAGGGAGAGGAGTGGAAAAAACAGAAAAAGCATTAGTTGACGTCACCTCCAGCCAATCAGCGCCGGTGGTTTGGGGTTAGCGTGACGTCAGCTCCTGGCTCATGGATTAAAGGGACAATTACGTCTTTTTTTGTTGTTACTTAAAGCAGACTTCATCAAATTTAAAAGAAAAGGCATAATTGCAATTTACGTTTGCAATGTAATAATTAAGTCTTTGCAGCATTGACATATAAATATCTTTAAATTAAGCCTCAGACATTTCTAGACCCCACACAGTCATGTTTGTAATCTTTTTGCCCGGTGGTGGCTTTTGCATATTGCCACCATTCTCCAATTACAAAGTGTCAGAATCCAATATATTGCTATGTTGCAATTAAAATATATGTTTTTTATGGTAAATTAAAACAAAAAGCAAATGCATTAAGTTACATTGTTAAATGTAATCTAGCAAACTAAATTTGTGAAATTACAGTTTAATGTATTAATTACAGTTACATATAGATTATTGTATATATAAATGCATATTTATCTAATTATTTATTCAACATATTGTAGCTCTTAATCCACCATTCTCAAAAAAGGCACTTATCAAAAACATGAACTAAAAAAAACAGCATGGTAAAAATGAATATAACTTAATGGATATTTTGCAAACATTTTGGAAAGAAAACTGAGAAAGTCTTTTTGCAGGAGCATAACAGAAATCACAAACTGTGTTACAAAGGCTATCGATGCAGAATAATATAGTCCTTTAAGGAGATACTTGCCTCCGTCTATGGTGGTCCAAAAGCATTGAAAATGTTCATGTTTATAGTTTGACAGATAGATATAGTTTTGAAAAATGTATTGCTTGGCTTAATGAATCTTTGTTTGGTGTGAGATTATTTGGTTGAGGTTGGACCGTCTAAATGAATGACTTAACGAATATTAATCCCAGATTCTAAATAAGAATCTGCTGCAGACAAATGCAGGTCAAACTCAATAGGGACACAGAAATAATCTTTTAACTAGGCCAACAAATATTGATGTACACTTCTTATGCCATCTTCAATATTACCAATATTACCAGTCATCATTGGTATACAGCAATATATGGCACTTAAATAACTTGTTTTAGTCTTGCCGTGGCCATGTAATTGGGTAGAAACCCATTTACCCATATCAAAAACGACCAGTGAACCCAGTTCTTTTCATCAAAACAACACTAAAACACACTTTTTCAGAGAGTTTCACAAGCATTGAAACCGTAACTTAGGATCTATGTTTATTATGTTTTCCTTAATGCCTTAATGATGGTTCTTGTTTAAATGGCACTCTGGTCAAGCCACCTTCTCCTTCTGTTTAGGCTACACCCAAATACACAATCACTTATGCTCTTTCTGGAAAATAATAATAAAAAAGCCTTTATTTTATGCAATGTATCAAAACTCTAAGGGTTAAAATATGAGATTTAACTAATGTAAGTCAGTGATTATTTAGCCTTTTATATAACAAGTACCACCTCAGTACCAACTCTTTTAAAAATAACCCAGTACTGGCAGAATATCAGCACTTGGGATTTTTCTTTTTTTTTTATATTCTGTAAAAAAAAAAACAAAAACAAAAAAAAAGGAATTTAATTGAATATAAGCTTTCCTTCAATTAATCAGTTCATAAACTTAAAAAACATGAAAAAGGAAATAAAATACTTTGTCAGCACTGTGTCTGGACAGGGAAACAAAAATAAATGCCGGTCATCTGTTTCATAACAAGTACCGAAAGATTAAATTAAATGTAATTTTTTTTCTTCGCCTTTTCTCTGCTTCATTATGACTTTTATCAACAGTTTAAAGGGCTGTGAGCCAAAGGCAAGGTGAGCAAATACTGACATCTAGTGGCCACGTTGTGAAAACACAACGTGAGTCGGACTTCAACAACATGCTTACAGGCAGACGTAAAAGACAAAACCACAGCGCAAAATTAACGTGAACCCAGAGACCTCAAAGAGACACCAAGACCAATTCATGAAAATCTACTTTTATTTGGATGCAAAAACTCACAACTTAAAGCAATACTTTAGCAGAGGAGAGGAATACTGATTGCTGGTTATTGTATGTGTGACTGGCTGTTTTTGTCATCTTCATCTGAAACATTAGAAGAGGACAATTGAAGCACTGGTAACAAACACTCAAAAGAAAAGCTGCTGGGTCGAGGACACTGAACATTATCAGAGGACCATGTCAGAGCCCTGGCAATAGATTGTGGCATTTGTTGTCAGTCTCAGTCCAGTGTTGTTTTACTAACAATTTTGGCAGTTTAATCCTCCTTGTTGAGTTTGTGTTTAGTTGTGGGTCAGAACCCACACAGGTAATTTTTTAAGGTCCTCTGATAATGTTCACAGCCATAGAAGTTGTTGGATTTTTTGTTACATAGAAAACTATCTGCACTGTTTTAGCTGCCTTGCACATAGCATTTATTTCTCAACTGTGTTGTCAACTGAGAGTGGTCTAGATTCACAGATGGAAACAGGGACTGTGTAAAAACTCAGTCTGAGGTAAAATTCTCCAAGAAAAACAATAAAAACATACACAGAAAGCAAAGCAAAGCCTAAAGGCCTAAAGTAATAGTAATACTCAAGACTGAACATAATATATATATTTACTTTACTGTAAGGTAACTTAGGTAGTTGTCACATTTTGTTCTCTTAAATCTTGCAATATAAACCAATGGTTTTGATCCACAGTATGAGCTACATTCCATTATGTTGTAAACAGAAATATACACAAGGCATCTACTCGAAAGGATTGTATCAAAATGTTCTAAAAATATCTCTGGTTGGTTTCACAAAAGCAAACTGTATCAAAAGCATTGGCTGAGAGCAAGCAATAATAATAATAATAATAATAATAATAATAATAATAATAATAATAATAATAGGCTTTTACCTTTTTTTCACACAACGAAAAGCGGGACAACCAATCACGTCGCTTTGATTGTGGACCCTACTGAGTCCCATACGGCACATGCAATCCATTAAACTCAACACAATCAAAAACACAATACAGAAAAATAAGCTTTACAGCTGAACATCAGAGAGACAACCTTAGTTGGTCTATTGTGCTTCATACAGATTAGGCCTGGCCTGTCTATACAACAATCATGAGCTTTGTCACCTCACAGATGCGTTCAAGCTACTGTTGTAAGCAGAGGCATCACAGAGCAGAAGGACGACAAACTTTATGGAACAATTCTGACGAGAGTGATATGAAAACAAACCGAATGTCACCGCCCTCCACGTTGTTGCTTTTCTCTGCGAGATCGCCCGTTTCCGTGCTGCCGTTCGCGTTTTTGGGATTCTGTTTCTGGCTTTTGCCACTTTTGCTGTGGCTCTGTGACGCCTCTGAGGGAACATTTAGGATGTTGTTTTCTGTAAACACCGCGGGCCATGAGAACTGCCACACGCAGCCTGGACTAAAAAAAAAAAAACGTAAATACTTTAGTTTGCACAGAAACCCTAATTAGCCTAACTTTTACATTCCTATGTTCCATAACATTGCACATGCCTTTAACGAATACTTAGCACCATGCAACCTGAAAATGAGGTGACTCAGACCTTCTGCAATGTTTTTTTTTTTTTTTTTTACATTAAAGGAGAGTCAGTGAGAAAAAAGCTAGATGTTGGTTAACATTTTACATCAATATAGTGGTACATATTAGGCTGGTATTCGATTATCTCTGTAGGATTCAATTATGCTGGCACTTATACTGTAAAGGGCCCTTATTTTAATCACTAACTTTCTTAGAGTGAATTTTCTTAAAGCAAACTCTAGTGCGAGAGATCTGAGAATGCCTTACTTCTACTATAACCTTTTGATAGCTGTACAATCATTACATAATGGAGCTATTTCAGACCAAGACTGAAACAAGGCCTTGACAACTCAGACCTCTGAGAGTCAGTGTGATGCAAAGTCTCAGCAGCACGAATGAAGCAACACAGGGACCATGGGCTTGGATTCGAACAGGCCTGCTGGATAGATGTTAAAACAGTTTTCAATGAGGATTTTTCAGTCATGCCTCTATTCCACCCCTTTGTTGGTTCTGTACAGCAACATTAAGCACGATCCCATATGAACGAGCCTGGTTTGGGTGAAGAGATCGACATGGTTTGGGTTGTTAAAGGGTGAGATTGTGTGACAATGCTAGGTAAGGTGGTGCATACCACCACAGGTGGCACGGTGTACAGTGGTGTGTCTCGGTCTGGGTGTGCGGCTGTTGTGCTCACGTTATTCTTCAGCGGAGCGAGACAGCTGCTTCTCATACAGGCTGAGGACATGATGCACAAACTGGTACTGCTCACAGGTCTGGATCATTCCACCTCTGACAAACATACAGAAGGACGATGGAAAAAGAAATTGGTCTTTGCATCTGTAGATGGTAAATATTACCAAAGATCTTGAATAGTAACGTTATAATATCGATGCTACTGAGTGTTGATATTTTCACAGTTATTAGTGAGTTATCGATGGTTGGGGTGTGCACTCTGATTTCAATGTTCTATATTTGAAAAACACCTTATCCTTGTTTGCGTAGTGCATCGCGAACTAATACATTCCTCTAGACATTTTTTTAAACATTTTTTTCATGTTGCAATCAGGATTCAAGGTATTTTATTGGCATTATAGATGACAAATATAGATAAATGGTGGAATTTTTAACCGAAGCACAGGTGAGATAACATTCTTTTAAAACCGAAAGATGTTGATTAAATTAACAACAATTCCTACTCTATTCAAGGGCATTATCTGTAAAACCCCATGAGGTTTTGTCTTGTGTGTTGGAGCTAAATAAAGTAAATAACTGTGAGGCTTGACCTTGCAAGCAGAACTATAAACAGACATGAGTAGAAGAATGGAGACAAAAGCTTGTCTCACCTGTCCAGACGGAGCTGGCAGGTGGCTCGCAGGATGTCAACCACACCCTCAGTCCTCAGCTGCTTGCACAGGATGGAAGTGGCAATGAAGCAGCCAGTTCGACCAATCCCAGCACTGTGGGATGCAGAGTTAGAGGGAAATAGTCTGAGATTTAGCAACATGCTGACTGAAATTCATTCAGTTTTGATGTAAAGCTTAACCTACTACAAAGGTGGCACATACTAAACTCTATTTTTTTTTGTGTAAAATATAAGAGTTTTTATTTCAATATTAAATATACATTGTCATTGTTTTATTATTGTACCTGCAATGGACAATTATTGGGCCACTGGATGGCAGGGCTTCCTCTCTGGCTCCGTCCACTTGCTGGACCAGCTCCAGCAGGGGTGGAGCCTTATCTGGGGTCTTCTGATCCGGCCAGGAGGTGTACCAGTAATGCCGAAGGGTGCGCTCCTCTTCCCCGCACTGGTACATGCAAACAAACACATGGAGCCCCGCGAAATGTAGACAAAATCTTGTTGCTTAAACATGCACACGTTGCATAGCTTGCTTGTTTTGTCCGTTGGGCTGGTTCAGTTTTGTTTTTGCACATCTGTTGTGCTCCATGTAAATCCGGATTGTTGTGTTACCATGACAACAGGTAATGCAGAGCATGATGTGCAATAAATAAACAAAACTTCATTTGCGGACAGCGCCGTGCATTATCGAATCAGTTTTCACAATTTTCCTAGAAATACTCTGTCACTGATCAGCGACGCTACAAGTACACAGCACATTAGCCGGAGAGCGGCAGACAGACAAACAAACAAAACGCTTTTAACTCACGGCACATTTTTGTAATAATCCCTCGATGCTTATTAGTCAGCTGCAGGCTGCATTAGCAGAATCATGTTTTGTTTGTCAAGAAGCAAGGCCACCGTGACCCCAAATCAAATATAAATCACAGAGAACACGGTAATAACAACAAAACATATTGCCAAACCAGAATATCGTTCACCGCCAAACAGATCTGTTGTGGGAAAAAGAAAACTAATGCTGTTATAACAACATGGCGAATCTAAACATTATTTCAAGGCTTAAGCCAATCTAATTTCCTTTTCATAGGCAAAATAAACAGATAATGTGAGTAGGCCAGGGTGAGTTTTTGTAATCTCTCCAGAATTTTTCAGATGTTCATTTAATGTGTTGAACATCCAAACACTACAGTTTAATTAAAAAAAATAATAATTTATTGTATTTACTTCAATGTAATGAAAAAAGATGACAAAATAAATAAATTAATCATGAACTTTCCTAATTAAAGACTGTACCATTTCATGAGACAAATAGTTTAATGCAACTGATATTTTCGTCTCATTTAAATGACTGTGCAGCTTCTCAGTCAAAAGCAGCACCAAAAATAAACACACTATTTGACAAAATAACAGGTTTAACTTAAGTACTTGCTGTTGCTGTTTAATAAAAACGCATGAACATTTCTCTTTTGTATGAGTTACCTTTAGAGTAAACACCCTCAGGCTGTAGTCATCCTCTTGAGTTACTGAGACAACGGTGATCTCTATGCCCTCATGGGTCACAGTGTCCTCAGGCCAGTACTCTGCACATTTCTACTCAAGAAAACAAGAGAACGCGCACACACAACGTTTGTACAGATACCATTAAACTAATACACTCTGATAGATACAGACATCTACCCCTCCTTTGCTACATAGGTATGTAAAAAGCCTTATAATTTATAAGTGTTTTATCCCAGTTGAAAACAGTTTCACTAAAAGAAAACCAAAAAAGTTGACCATTTTCATGCCGACTTTACTATATGTCTTTGATCTTTAGTCTAATAAACGACCTTCAAACAGCCCAAGAAACCTCTGATACCAGATGCTCTACTAAGGTTTTCTTTGCTAAAGAACGTACACATCCTCCAACATATAAAACAGGGGGATGAGCTGGTATATGACACACATCTATGTTTTGCTTCACAACAGAGCCTCACAGAGTTTGGTGGTTTTAAAAAAAAATGTCTTTGTCTCATTTTATCAAAGCATATGGTTCCTGTCTCAGCAATGTTTATCAGATTCCATGTTTATGCCTCTTAGGGAGGGACAGAAAATGTCCCCAGACATGCCTCCTGAGTACCTCGTTGGTCTTTGGTTACATATAATTGCTGTGAAGAAAGAGCTGAGGCTAAAATAAATCTTTCCATTTACTGGGCTGTCTATGTTCTAACCCTCACCTAGCGTCATGAGATATGGATGATAACCAAAAAGAAGTGGCTGGGCTCCGGCTTAGAGAGAGGGTGAGGAGCTCCAAGTTGAGCCACTGCTTTTCCGCATTGAAAAGAGTCATATGAAGTGGTGCGGGTGTCTGATTAGGATGGTCTCTGGTGCTTCCATCTGAATTTTTTTTCTGGCCACGTCCCAACTGGGTGGAAATCCTGGGAAAGACCCAGGAACTCGCTGGAGGGATTATCCCATCTTGTCAGGGAACATGTTGGGATTCCCCCAGCATGAGTTTGAGGATTTTTCTGAGGAGGAGGATGTTTGGATTTCCCTCCTGGACCTATTGCCCTCATGACCTGATCTGAGATAGGATTAAGGTAATGGATGGATGGATCTGAAGTGATAAAAGTGAAGCAGAAATTACAAAAAGGCTTCAGTAACATTTTCTCTGGTAATTGGTGGAGGTGAGAGTAATTGTTTTGGCAAATAAAGTAACTTCTGAATGTGAATTTTCCTCCACTGCGTTAATGTATTCATGATAATCATTGGATTATTTATTTCTTGCATTTTTCAAAAGCAATTATGCCACTAAGAATTAAAAAAAAAAGATTTTATTATAAGGCTTTTTACTCATCTTTACTATGGGTGTCTATAATCGAGGAGGGTGCAGCAACATAATCATCATTCCTGTCTCCACCTCGTTCTTCTCCTCCAGATTGGTGATCATCACTATAATTGGGCTTCTCTCCTGCCACACCATCCTCCAGAAATCTCCCACTGTGTTCACAGTGGGGCCCTGCGTGGCAATGTAAGCTTGTTCCTCATCCCCATAACCCTGCACAGGCACGGGGAAACATGGCGAGATGGGACAGTTATCAGCAAGAAATAAAACAGCAGTTTCACAACCACATAGCTGCCTGGTAATGCAAACATTTTCACTTACTTTGAGATAATTCGCGTTAATGTAGGTTGAAAGAAAATCATCTTCGTCCTGTGACTTCAAGATGACTCTGCTGTGTGTATCTGTAGGTGGACGGGGTGACAAAATCATAAGAGCATTGAATGCTTTCACTGAATTGTGGGTATTATACGGTGGTAATATATGGAACTTTCACTGAGCAATGTAGCTAATTTACCGTTACTTAAGGGGATATATACAAAAGCTCATATACTTTCATCGGCGATTATCTTGATTTGCCGGCGTACTTACTGGGTAAAATGGTCTTGTAGCGATTTTTTCTCACAAGCCCTGGGTAATTATACTCCTTAGGGTCCACAAAGTTCATGGGAGTTTCCTGCCAGTAATGAAAGAACAGTTGGTGCTAGAAAAAATCTATTCAGGCATCCCCTTCTGCCAAACACTAAGAAAATAATATCCAAAGACATGAAGTCATCGGCTGCCCTTTGCAGCAAACTATTGCCATCTAATTGTACTCGACCTAAGGGGTTTTGCAAGCGCTTGTGTGATATCGAGTGCAAATCGTCATGCCTCACAGACAGTGAAATCCTCTGTGGGGTTTTTTATATGCAAAAAAAAAAAAAAACATTTGTAGCCCTCCGTCCTTCGCCCACTGACAGGCGCTAGAAAAGCTTACGGGTGTGCGGTGAGCTTGGTTGGGTGGTTGTGCATGTGTGGGCGTGTACATTAGCGCCTGCGTCTATGAATGCATGTCAGTGTCAGCGTATGTCTTTTCCGGTGAGTCTCTGCTAATCTAAGAGTGTAGGTGGCTGAGCTGCTGTTGCTGCACTCACATAAAACTCCGCCTGCAGGCTCTGGTCATCCATGGCCCTTGTGTGCAGCATGGCAGGGGTCAGGACGTGCGTTCCCTGTCGGAGGTACTCCTGGGCCGACTGGTCTCGGGGAGAGAGCTGAGCCCCGTAGCCGTAGGGCTCCGTGCAGCCTGGCGTGCACATGTCCAACGTCAGAGAAACATTGGAGCCTCTCCTGTGGGATTCAGCCAGGGTTAGTTGGCACAGATGAGGAGTATGTGCACTCATTTGCTGCATAAAATTACAAATAAACATCGTTCTGTCTCTCTGTCTTTCACCACCTAGAAATGCTTTTCTCATGAAACAGCTCTGTGTGAGGAAGGCCGCACTCTGACCTCTCCTGAAGCCCCACTGGGGTGACGGTGAGGGTGGACGCATCTCCTTCCATCCTGGTGTCTGTGCCCATGTCAAAGACGGGGGTCTGAGGCACCGGGTCAAGCTCCATCAGATCCTCCTGGGCATCAGTCCACTCTGACAGGGTGAAGGAGGGTTGGCGGCTCACAGACTGCCGCCGATCACCTATCTCTCTGGAAATGGTTCCTGACGACCACAAGCCGGTTCCATAACACCACTTAGACACCATGTGGATCACCTGAGACAAACAGAAAAAAAAAAAAAATCAACTTGCTGATTCATCGATCCAAAATGCACAAGAGGGGCTAAGATCTTGGGGTTTAAGTCATTAATCTCTTAATATTTAGCTTCCAAAGATGCAAACTTTATTTTTTGGTAATGCATCGTTTGTGTACATACGATGCAATACCATGAACTTTTACTGATTATGTCACATTGCAGGTTTTCAATGTATTTTATTGGTATTTTAAGTTATGGACCAACATAAGTAAGTGTATTTAAGAAGTGGAAAGAAAAAGATACATGGTTTTAAATAAATATCTGATTTGTGGTGTGCATTTGTACACTCTACACCTTAGTCGATAGTTTACAGATGACTTTTAACTTAAATTATAACTGAAGTTTTTGAGCCTTATTGCTACCAGCTTTAAACAAATCTTGAAATATTTTGTGTCCTTGTCTCTGCAAACCATGCTTTTGTAAGAGAGATGTGAAATAATGTAAGTCTTAATATTTATTACAAGGCACTGAGAGATTTTAGCATCAAAAGTTATTCTTAAAGATTTGTTAGAAAATTTATGACATAGAGACAACCAATTTCAGACAGACTTTTGCTGTGTATTGAATCTGTTATAAAGACCTAATTTTATCATTTACTGGATGTATATTTAATTCTTAGTTTGATCCTTAATCAATTTGTTTTCTTTCAAAGCTTAATATTACATATTCATGTAGACACAATATTTCAATATTTAGGAAATCTTTCCCCACAAAAAGCACAAAAGTCCACAAAATATTAAATATCGAGTGTTTTACCATGATAACAAAGATTGCCACTCCAACGACCGCAGTGCCGCTGACAATCCAGTTGTGCTGTGTCGTGTTTTGTACCTCTTTCATCAACACTGTAGACTAAACGATGAAGAGGCATGCACAGAAACAGTTAGTTAATAAGTTAGACATGAAGGTTTCACATTCAAAATTAACAGTGGGATAATGGATCAATACTTACATCCATTCCAAAAATTGCTTGACATGGTAAAAAGAAGCCCAAGTAGAAGTCCATGACCTGAAGGGCTTTGTAGAAGGAAGAGACTGGTCCATTTCCTTCCAGCACAAAGAACACCCAATATCCCTGGGAAGAGAGAAAGGGTATTCAGATGACATTCTCCATCTCGATCATTGGTGATCCCAAAGCATTTTTTTTTTATTATTATTTTTTATTATTTTTTTTTTTTTTTCTGGTAGCAAAGCTCGTTATTTGGTGCATATTTCATGACCATTGGTAAAGGGTTGACAAATGAAGCATTAATTAGCAAGTTTTGCTACGATGCTCATCTTTTTCTTCACCTTGACAACCAAAGCAATGACCACATCACTGCAGACGAAACCCCAATCTGTATCCATTTCCTGCTTCACTTTGTGACCATTCGAAGACAAAATACCAGGATTTCTGAACTCCTTTGCTTGAACCAAATGTCGACCTAACTCAGAGTGAACAGTTTCTGGCTCCCCTCTACAGAATCCACCTTAAAATTATGGTTGGTTTGAGTTCCTCATGGGCAAATTGCTCAGGGCTTGTCCTGGTAGGGCAACCTATGCCACTGGGCTTACTGAAGCAGTCAGACAATGAGCAACCTGAAGGCCTTTATTACTGACACACCATGGGAAACCAAAAACTTTGAATGACATAGGGACCCTACTGGACCTGAGCAAACACCTGGGGATGGAGCCAAAAAACCCATAGCAAAGCTTAACCACGTGAGCCCACCACTTGACCAGGACGGACGAGTGATTTGGGAGCTGGATGGCAGGCGAGGGTGAGAACTATAAACTACACCAAACTCTTGGATGATGGTGTTGCAGTATCAGTAAATACAAAACCTTAAATTACATTCCAGTTGATGATGGCTGTTTCCAGCTGTTGATAGAAATTGTCATTTCACTGCATTTCAGTTGTATCAAAGACTGTATTGCAGTACTTCTCCCCTTTTCTTCACATTAATCAGACATGTGGTACATAAAAAAGATATAGAAAGATAGGACGCAACACCACAGAAGTATAGCAAGTAAAATACATGTGCAAAATTAATCAGGCTTTCATTAAGTACCACCGTTACACAACAGACCAAAGTTGTAATTTGATTAAGAAAAATGCATATTAATTGATATACATACTGTGACTTGAGAGCTGATGAACAGTGCAGCCCAGCACTGAAGCTCCACCACCAACGTATACACTTTGTGGATAAACACTTCCTCTCCCTCCTGGCTTTGGCCTCCATCTTTGCAGTCAGATACACCGTCCTTTTTAGCGGCTCCATCGCCTATCTTTTCCACCTTTGTGGGTTCATCCAACCAGACGGGGTCCTCATCGGGCCTCAGGAAGATGGAGTCTTCAGTGTGGGAACGAGTGGAGCTGCTCAGCCGGCGGGTCATGATCCCCCTGTGGAATGAGAGTTATTGATATGATTGTTCTTTTAGCGATAAAAGTTATATTTAAACAGAACAGAAAAGAAAAAAAAATGAGAAAGGAATTTCAGGACTTCATCTAGATAATTGTCCAGTAGAGACAGTAAAAAAAAAAAAAAAGAAATAATTTTCAGCTTTCTGTTTGAACATTTTGATGGTTCTGTGACTTGGAACATTGTCTGAGATGTTTAGAAATTCATCTTTGGTGTAGAAAATGTTGTTTCTTTTTTCCAACAAGGTGTATACATTTAAAAAAATTCCAACTCTATTGTTTTTACTGTTCATATACGTGCTTACTGTATTCATGAAGTTGTGAACATCTGTTTTTAAATGCGCACGTGTATAGTAGAAAATATTGCCCTTATTCCACAGGCCTATTCACATGTGCAGCAAAGCGACATAGAGTGGGTCTCATCTCCGGATCCTCTTGTCTCCTTTAGATGGGACTCTATTGTGTGAAAACGCGCGTGTGTGTGTGTGTATTGTAGAGAGATGAGTCAGGGTTAGCGTGTTTACAGCCCTGTCCGTCACCTTGGCAACAGAGTGGCACTCATCCCTCTCATCCGACCCGAGCATTATCATGTACTGATGGCGCACACACAGTCACACACACCTTTGTAACAGTCAGCAGTGTATTCAGAGGCTCTTTCTGCCCTCCACTTTTATCCTTCAGCCATTAATGAAGATGTTTTGTACATTTGGCGGATTACCACCACGTGATTTGTGTGAATGTGTGAAAGCAGAGGCCTTTGAGAGCAGTGATGTGCTGTGTTTTTTATTTTTTTATTTTTATTTTTTATTCTGAATGTGTTGCTGATGGCTAAATTTGTCATGTGTGAGTATGGAACCATTTTTCTTTTATCAATGACAAACAGCTAACAATGAATGTTCCCTCATAATAACAGCTGAAAGCAGCAATGGAGATGACTTACAGGGAGGTGAGTTAACTCAGTATAGCCTGTACCCTTGTCAAGAGAACTAAAGTCAATATTTTTTTTTTTTTATTTAACTTCTATATTTAACAAATGCTGGAATCAAAGTACTAATTTATGGGTTTATTTCTGAAATTTAAAAATACTTTGCTGTGTTTTTTTCCCCACAACATTAATATCCACTTTTCAGTCATCACTGCGTTTTATATGCATGGCAGCCATATTGGATTGTTAGTTTGGGGTCTGTGAATATCCTTTCACTTGAAATTTAGTGGGACTGTTATGTTTGTTTTTACAATTCGAAACTTTAAGTTTTCAACTTCTGAGTAAAAATGATCTGAATAACTGAACCATATTTTTCATCTCGGAACAGGATTTGTTTTCTTTGTGCGATGTTGAGAATATTGTTTTCATGACACAAGAAAACAGATTAAAAATGTCTAAATCAGATATATATCTCAGTATGGTGTTGTCAGAACCCCCCCCCCCCCCCCTTAATTCCACCCTTTTAACATTTGTCAACTCTCTCCTCTCACCAAAAAAA